>NW_018408645.1:532352-561915 GCF_002113885.1 Mizuhopecten yessoensis
AATACTGCTTCAAACCTCAGTCACTGTCTGGAACCCTATACAAAGTAATACTGCTTCAAACCTCAGTCACTGTCTGGAACCCTATACAAAGTAATACTGCCTCAAACCCAAATCACTGTCTGGAACCCTATACAATGTAATACTGCTTCAAACCCAAATCACTGTCTGGAACCCTATACAAAGTAATACTGCCTCAAACCAAAATCACTGTCTGGAACCCTATGCAAAGTAATACTGCCTCAAACCAAAATCACTGTCTTGAACCCTATACAAATTAAGACTGCCTCAAGCCCAAATCACTGTCTGGAACCCTATACAAAGTAATACTGCTTCAAACCCCAGTCACCGCCTACTGACATTACATCCATTGCCTGAGGTTGTGTAATTAATGTAAAAGTCTGCATGCATTTCTCTGTAGTTGTTAATTAGCTAACTTGCATGACTACCTGTACGCACCATGCAATTCATTACAGCTAACAAGTCAAAACACTTCATTTTAAAGGGGTTATCTAAATGTTTCAAATGTTACGAATGCAAATAAAGGAGTATGAACACAATTTCAATTTTCAAGGATTGGCATATGGGTTAGTGTTTAATGAGAGATTAGTTCGCTATTCTATTTCATTGTTCGAGTTCGGAAATTCATGACAATGGTATAACTGGACATGTGTCTTGTTTAAATAATTTAAAAAAAGTTCATTCTATGAAATGGTAGAGATATAGATTTCTGACAAGCCATATTCTGCAAACAACCTACAACGAGCCCATTGGACTAGCATTTATGGGAAAGGGTTGGTACCTGAAGGTCATTTTTACTGGCCCCCTAGCTAGCTATTGTGCTTGCTTAATATTGAACCCTGCTGTTAATCTGAATTTATGAGCTGAATGACAGAAGGCAAGTATTGGTGTGTTACAGTACAAAGAAAGGAAACTGAATTTAAAGTGTGTGTGTTCCAGTAAGTTCACTACATGTACATTAATGTTACAGAATTAGGTTTCCTTGATAACTGTAAACCATTTATACTGCATAAACTTCCTGGGGGAGAATCATAAGAATGTACAATGTATGGATAGGCTAGCTTGTTGTAAGTGAAACCTGCTGTTACGCTCAGAATGGTTAGCCGTTAATGAAAGGAATGTTGAAAACTCTACAGCTGAAAATTGGACTGCAGTAGTTTAATGATGGCTTAGAGCATGATAATGGAAAGCTGGGGGGGAGGGGGGCTGCCAAAAACCAAGAATTAAAACCTTGCTTCACAGCGTTAGAACCCATAGTCAGGAAGTCTATCTCTGAACTAGATAAATATTTAACACTGATTACCAGTCATGCATATCCAGCAAGTTTCAAACAGGATATTAAGTCAATGCTGACGTAGTGGCTATCAGGGGGGGAAACAAGCATTAACATCTAGAACCAATCCAGAAATTCCCTTTGCCATAATAATCTGGAAATAACATACATTTACACTCTTGTACTATTTTATTTGCCACCTCCCTTACTGCTTACCTTAGTGTTTCAAGTCTCCCCGGATTACTAAAATCATTACCCTTTATAAACAGTTCTCGTTCAAAACTAAGGCCAAAACTGTTTTAATTCTCCTTGCTAATTTTGCAAAAAGGCATTATAGATCTTTCATATATAAAACAAAAAAATATTAATTAAAAAATATCCCTTATGCTACCACGATCCAGTTAAACGTATGACTGCTTATACCACATATATAGGTACTTGTGAAAATTTTGATTCCTTCTTACATCATGGAATCTGTTGTACTGTAAATTAATTATTTTTAGCTCACCTGGCACGTCGGTCCGTCCGGCGTCAATATTTTACTTTAAACGACTTCTTCTTAATAACCGAAAGGCCTAAGGTGATGCTATTTGGCCAGAAGCAAACTGGGATGAAGGGCTACCTAGTTTGTTCAAATGAATGACCTTCAATTATATTCAAGGTCACAGGGGTCAATTGTCTTAAAAAAAATTAAACAACTTCTCAATAACCAAAATGCCCAGGGTAATGATATTTGGCCAGTAGCATGCTGGGGTACAGGGCTATCAAGTTTGTTCAAATGTATGACCTTCACCTATATTCAAGGTCACTGGGGTCAAATATGTGAAAAACATTAAACAACTTCTTCTGAATAACCAAAATGCACAGGGTGATGATATTTGGCCAGTAGCATGCTGAGATGAAGGGCTACAAAGTTTGTTCAAATGAATTACCTTCACCCATATTCAAGGTCACAGGGGTCAAATATGTTTAAAATCTTTAAACGACCTCTTCTGAATAACCATGGGTCCCAGGATGTTGATACTTTGCAAGTTGCATCCTGAGATGAAAGGCTATAAAATTTGTTCAACATAATGACTTTGTTCGACTTTCAATCACAGGGGTGAAATGTTTTTTAAAAAAAATAACAGGTTCTTTTGAATGAATTTTAATCATAAATACTGATATTTTGCCTGTAGCTTTATTTTAGATCACTTTTAAGGTTACAAGTGTGAGATTTATACCAGGTGAGCGATGCAGGCCCATTGGGCCACTTGTTTAGTTGAGGATGAATGATGCTTGGTAATGATATAAATACACAGGAGTTGGTAATGGTCGATATGGGACACCCATCAAGTATTAATAATGAATATGTGGTTGGTACATTAAGTACTACCCCTCGAAAATTATTAGTTGATGACATCTAGCATAGAAGAAAGTCATAAGGATCTGGATTTAACTGTGTATATCTGCTATAGATGAGTACCGTATGGAATAAGCCATGGTCGGAAAGCTTTGTCAGTCTGCAAAGTAGTCATTCTTTAGTCTGAACATGATGGTTTCTATGTACAATAGAACCTTGTCAGTCTGATCTGGGCGCTTTGGTTTGTGTGTACAGCTGACACATCTTTGTACATGCAAAAGATTGTACATCTATTGAATTTATTCCTAACCTAATGACTTCATTAAGATAAACATACTTGGTAATTTCTATCACAGCTGTATTGATAAAGGCCCTTACAACAGAGATGAAGGTGTGCTATAATAACTGTGGCGTCTATTTGTTAGGAGTGTAAAAATTCATCGATGTATCGGATCTCAAGGGCCGCGATACGATGCACCGATGCGGCAAGACTGTAAATGCATATTATATATATCTTCCAGATATAAGTGTATAGGTACGTGGAAGGGCCCATGCAGTGTTGTCGGTGCTGTAGGTGATAGAATAGTCTTTTATGGTATTATTATTATTGTTTAGAATTACTTACATACTGATTGGGATTATCAATGTAAATTCTGTTTTGCTTGTTTCAGGGAGCTTTTGGCGCATTACAGAAGATCTGTGAGGATACGGCTGAGGACCTTGATAATGACAGCACCCGACCCCTCAACATCCTCATTCCCAAGTTCCTTCAGTTCTTTAAACATAACAGTCCCAAAATCAGGTGATTATTATCTCACATTGCAGCTTGAAAAGATTAATAGAATATTTTCCCCACCATGGGAGGAGTAAGACAGAAAAATCGCTCATCCCCTACCTTGAGGGTGTGACAGAGAAATGTCCAACCTTAGGGATGATATTCTTTATTGTCTTAACCGAGGCCTTTTCCTCGGTTAAGACAATAAAGAATATCATCCCTCGAGTTGGACATTTCTCTGTCACACCCTCAAGGTAGGGGAAGATTCTATTAGTCTTCTCTGGAAAGGGATAGCCTTGTGCATATATAAATCATATTGGTAACATATTGGTGATAGAACGGGAGGGGAAACAAGTCTTTTCCTATGGTGAGGGTATGTCATAGATAATTTTTGAATGTCATGGACTTGAGGCAAGCCTCAAATTAAGATTTCTATGTCATATCTTCATGGTATGGAGTGATTCTGTTATCTCTTCATTTCACAAACTCTTCCAAGTCTAATTATTTTGCAGTCTAGAAATGGCACTAAAATTAATTAAAATGTGGTACTTTAAATTAAATAATGTCTTAAGCACCAAGGAGTAATTGGATTATATTTGAACTGTGTGTCTTTGTTGATAGATCCCATGCCATAGCGTGTGTAAACCAGTTCATCATCAGTCGGACGCAGGCCCTGATGGTGCATATCGACAGCTTCATTGAGGTAAGTGCAGGAAAGATCAGGACTAATTAATCTTCATAATAAACCTGTGTTACTGTACTGTAATCATATAGACAGATACAATTTCTTAATTTGACTTGAAATGTGTTGTTTTGTCCTGTTAAGAAGTTTTTAAGTTAAAGATTAAACACATCACCCATATTGATTTTTAGCTCGAAAAGGTCAAATGTGTATTTAAACACTTTCTTCTGGATAACTAAGAGGCTTAGGATCAACATATTTGCCCTGTATCATGCTGGTGTGAAGGGCTTTGAAATTTGCAAAATGAATGACCTTTAGTCACCTTGACTTTCTGGTGTAATGTGTTAAGATCTTTAGCAAATAGGCCTAGGGTCGTGATATTTGATTTGTAGCAGGCTGCAGTAAAGGACTATAAACTTTGAAAACATAATTGCCTTGCATTGGTCCCCTTGTGAAGTTGCAGGGTTCAAAATGTTTTAAAGTCTGAAAATTACCAAAAGGCCTAGAGGGTCATTTTAGTTGGCCTGTAGAATGATGCATGGGTGAAGAATAATAAACTTCGGTGAATTAAAATCTCTTTCAAATTCATTGGGCTCAGATGTAAGTTTGATGTTGAGAAACCTTGTAGTAAAATTGTTACGACAATAAGCAATGTTTTGAAAAACATTTAGTTCAAATCATATTTTTTAGCGAAGATTCTGGTATGCCAGTAAGAAATGTGTGATGATAATACAAGTATGTTCGTGGTATACAATATCTGTTCCTTATTTCACACAGAACCTGTTTTTCCTAGCCACGGATGATGACACTGAAGTGAGAAAGAATGTCTGCCGAGCACTAGTGATGTTGGTGGAGGTCCGAATGGACAGATTGATACCTCATATCAACAGCATCATAGAGGTCAGTAGGTCAGGGGTCACATAAAATGTCATAATGATCACAGCATATCAGCATTTTAGAGTACAATAGGTCAGGGATAACAAAAATATTATTAAAGAGGTGAAGTTAATTCTGTTAGAATGCCATAGGTCACACTGGACAGTGGTTGTATATCCTACTATAAGTATGAAAGGCCAAATAGGTCATATCAATATTATTACACATGTGGTTTTCATAACATCATTGTGGTAAGTAATTGATGTCATAACAGATATGGTTGTATGACAAGTTCAGATGAAGATGATTTACAGGTAATTCTTAATTACATTTCCATACATACTAGATTTTTATGATCTTTAATTTTGTTTATAGTACATGATGCTGCGAACTCAGGATGATGATGACAGCGTGGCATTGGAGGCATGCGAGTTCTGGTTGTCACTGGCGGAACAGCCTATCTGTAAGGATGTGCTAGCCTCACACATCGAGCGACTAGTCCCTGTCCTCGTTAAAGGCATGAAGTACTCCGAGATTGACATTATACTGCTAAAGGTATGTACACCGTGGTATTACTTCAACAAACTTGAGTAAAGTTACTATTGACCAAGAAATATATTTAACAAACAGCTATGCAAGCCCACCACTGACACTATAAATGTTATTATCATGGGTGAGTTTATTATGTATGAATTTAAATCTTAAAAAACTTTCAGTAACTTTTATTTGAAACTAAGAAAATTTAGCCAGTATATCTGGAAAAGCTTTATTTGATTTCTGTCAAGTTAAGAAATCAATCCACTTCAAACGAAAAATACAGTATAAAGGTATACATACCAGTGAGATGGAATGGATGGGATGGTGCTGTGCAATCTTTGCCAACAAATTACAACATGAGGATATCAGTAGCCTTATAGGTCTCGTATGACAACCTCAGTGTCTGGAATTCAGAGTAATTTCTGTTTGATGTAGGAATTTTATTTATACCTGTAGTCTATACGACTCAGAGGTCCAAAGGACCGCTTCAGAAAATTTTGTGTTGATCAAGTACAGTATGTTTAAACAGTGAATTTTGAACCTTTTTTTAGCGAAATGCATTGGGTTTCCTAGAGCAATTAAGAACTATTTGACAATAATGATGGCATGTAGCTCGATACAAGGATCTTATTTCTCAGGAGTGTTGCCACTGAATTTAAGACTTTGGGGTATACTAGATACATCCTTCTGCCCTCTCAGTAAAAGTGGTTATTTTGAGAAAATTAGATTACTGGGAATATTTACATTTGATTTCTATACATAAAATGTAAATATTTATTCCAGGGAGATGTGGAGGAGGATGAGATGGTGCCGGACAAGGAGTCTGACATCAAACCTCGTTTCCACAAGTCCCGCACCCACAGTCAGAAACACCAGGACGGTGAGGAGGTAGGTAATGGCACCAATGTAAGTAGATTTCTTTATTTCTACCCGTCTCCACAGTACACACCTCCAGAACATTGCAAGGTTTCATTTCTAATAACCAGAGACCAATTTTCTTTGGCAGTTTGTGCTTTTGTGATGTTTCATTTTTGTTGTGTGGCCAATGGAAGATTTCAATAATTTTAAAAAATATTGGTTTTTAAATTTATTTAATTTTCAGTGAATGGTAAATAAAAACTAAAACACAAACAGTGCTATTGTGATGCCACAAACTCAGGGGAGACAATTTAATAACTTAAGCAGTATAAGGCCAAAAAAAATTGATTGCTTGGTTCTCAGGCCCACGCACATTTTATGACACCGTGCACATTGCCGATTTTATTGTGAAAGTAATAAAAAAAAAAATGTGAATGCGCCAGCCCCCATCTTTAAAAAAATCCGGAAAATTGGTCCGCATGTCGTTTTTACTCATTATAGGTCACCCAAGTCCCAAAAACGTTTGATTAAAGGTAAGGATTGAGATACAGGCAAGCGTCAAAATGATTATGACTTATAAGTCTTGTATACAAATGGCGCTCATTTCGGTACAAATAAGAATGGGGGGTTCGTGATTCTCGTCTGGAACATTGTGGGGGGATTTTCGGAGGCTTGCTCTATGACAGGTCTCTACACAACTATAAAAAGACAAGGTAATGTCCACAATGAACGTTTTACAGACTACACAATAAAAAAAAAATCGCCCTCCTCTAATTTTTGCCATGTAAAACGGGGAAAAAAACACGCCCTGCCGCATCTATTTTGAAAAAAATTGGCCTGAGAACCAAGTAATTAATTTCATTTGGCCTAAGAATGTATTTTGACAAGAAAAGAATATAAACTGTAAGAAAGGTTGTATTTGATATGCTGTGTTTTCTGTGATAGGATGGAGAGTTGTCAGACGACGGCTTCGACGATGATGATAGTCTCTCGGACTGGAATCTCAGTAAGTGTATAGCATCTGCTTTTGCATGAAATATTGAAATGTCTTGTATACTAGAGGAAAAGAGAGAAAGTAAGAGCTTGCAACCAAGAATTATTTTTTCCGTTTTGTATACAATATAAAAACATACTGTAAATACACCAGTGCTTATTTTAAGGCATAAAATATTTGCCACATATAAGACTAGGCTTTAAATTTGTTTTTAAATTTCTGCATAAATTTTGACTATATAGTTTTATGTATGATAAAGTCTCAAGTTTATACAAAAATCTTTTTCTCACAATGTGTAAGTTACATATGGTTTTAATTGCTTATAACACTTCTAATTGGAAGATATTTCATACTGCATATTTATATACAGTAGACTTAAGAAGTAAGTTGTTATTTCTAGTCAGAAACATTTCAATTTTTTTATGCAATTTTTCATTCGCCTATATCCATTACCTGCTAAATGAATGCCTCCCCAAAGCAAGCAATATAACGTGACATAATTCTGTACTTCCTCTCACCTAGTGCTTCAGTTTCTACTTAACATTGAATTTCGCACATATCTGCTGAATGTCTATTTATGAAACACACTATCCTACAAGTACTGTACATATTGCTGGTCTATATATATACACCTCTACAATGTCTTACAAGTAATTCATTAATTTGTCAGGTCACCATCAGTAGTTCTAGGAATACATTGTATTCAATGAATCCAAGGTTCGTCCGACATAGTCATGTTTTAATCTGCTTGGACAACAGACAGGATAAGCACTGTAAATATAGTGGATAATAGATGATGGAAGTAAAAAGAAGTTCAATAAAGATGACAACAATTGATAAGACAAAAAAGGTGTTCAACAATGAAAACATATAGCCATAACTATTTAGAAGGGAAGTAAAATAAAGAAGCTGTATATGTTATGGACTTGTCGTTTAGACATAGTCCGCCATAAGTGGGGTTTCACTGTATATATAACCCTTCAATGTTGACAAGTGAATTATGAATCACGGTCTGATTTATAATCTATATATATATATATCCCTTCACGGTCTGATTTATACTCTATATATATCCCTTCACGGTCTGATTTATACCCTATATATATATATCCCTTCACTGTCTGATTTATACTCTAAATATATCCCTTCACTGTCTGATTTATACCCTATATATATATATATATCCCTTCACTGTCTGATTTATACTCTCTATATATATATCCCTTCACTGTCTGATTATACCCTAGATATATATCCTGCAATGTCTACAAGTGAATTATGAATCATGGTCTGATTTTTACCACTACAAAATCCATTTGAAATAGTCAAAATATTTCCTCTGCTTTACACTAAAAAAATATTATAATAGTGGGCTTAATATATATTCCTTTCTGCTGCCTTACTTTATGCTGTTTGAAGGGTGCGCTTATTTGGTTTGTTTCTGTCAGATTTTCATAGGTCATGATGAGGGGTGTGAGAGAGTCTTTCTGTAACATATTAGCCAATAGAAAATAAGCAAAAAGTGTAGATCAGTTTTGATCCCTGGAGCAGAAGACACATTAGAAAAAGCCTCCAAGTCTTGATTTGTTTTATAAATCGGTTCTACAATCACGCTATGATATCCAGCAGGCCAATACCTCAAATCCTGCAAAGCTCCTTTGCTTCTGCCTTAGACTATTTTCAATTATACATCAGCATGATATTTCTATGACAAGTTCCTAGTAATTCACCTATTTTCACATTGCAGTGTGCCAAAGATTATTCCAGTTTGTGAATGCTTTTTACATAGCATGATTTCTCTACAAATTATAAGATTGTTGGATATTGCGTGCATTTTCTCAATATTTGAAATCTAAAGGCCCATAGGACCAATGTGAGCCTATGTAATGTCATACCATGGTGTCTGTCATCTGTCATATTTTCTTAAAATAATTTTTGTTGGATGAAATTTCACATTTTACTGGAAACATTCTTGTGTGGTGGAGATTCAAAATAAGTTTTGTCCTGAAAACCAATGTAGGCCCTCTGTGCCTCTTGATTTGATTTTAAATTATTCTGGTTTTGCTTTTTTCTGTAATATTTGTTGCCTTATTTTTACTTTTAGCAAAACCATACCAAAAGATATATTTTATGTTTGAAATGTATATTCTTATTCAGATAATTGAGTAGCAAATTTTGCGCTTAAAACCAATTCTATGTTAATCAAATCCATTGTGTTTGTTTTATTATGTTCATTTCTACACTGTTATGTAATAGACATACATAATGCCCCTGCTCATGTACAACTCTAGTGCATGCTGATAGACCTTAAAGACTGATAGTTAGGCATGTATGTTGAGGATGAATTTCCATTGATTTTCAGTTTGTTGATTTAGCAGTACTGACATTCATTTCTTATTTTATGATGCACTAAAACATGTACATTACATTCAAACAGAAGTTATCTCACACAAAAATGGGAATCTGTGGTAAAAATCTATGTGTTGCATAATTTTAATTTTCCAGTCAATTTAGACGGGTCTAGTTTGTTTGTGTGATTTTATAACCCCTGGGAGAGGTGTACTGGTGGTTTTTTGTGACTAAATGCAACCCTGGGGACAGGAAATATATGTTTAATAGGAACCCCCTCCCCCCTCCTCTTGACCTTTCTCTGTCCCAAAACAAAGAGACCTTGATATGTTTGCGTCCCTATAGCTACCATGACCCTCTCTCCTCAGGAAAGTGCTCTGCAGCAGCCCTTGATGTGCTCGCAAACGTGTTCCGTGAGGAGATCCTTCCCATCTTGCTTCCTATCCTGAAGGAGACGCTGTTCCACAATGATTGGGATATCAAGGAGTCTGGCATCCTGGTGCTAGGTGCCATCGCTGAGGGCTGCATGAATGGAATGATCCCACACCTTCCTGAACTCATTCCCTATCTGATCAGCCGACTGTCGGACAAAAAGGCCCTTGTGCGATCCATTACGTGCTGGACGCTTAGTCGATATGCTCACTGGGTGGTGGGGCAGCCCCACGAGTCGTACCTTAAACCACTCATGACAGAGGTAAGGAAATAAGGATTGCACAGGTTTTTATTGGTAATTTCATGCCCCTAGATCTTACAATTTTGCCCTGGGTTGGGGCCTACAAAATCTTATAATGAAAATGACCAAATCTATTTTTTACCATGATTGTTAATGTACTACAGGCATAAGCACAACAAAATGTTGCTATCGAACACATCTTCGAAGAAAACTTACAGCATAATTTGTTCAGTGTTCTGTTTTTAAAAATAGATATTATTGTTTAAAACAAAATATATCTTATTCAGTGTTTTGGTGTATTTCTAGTTACTGAAGCGAGTGCTAGACTCCAACAAACGAGTACAGGAAGCGGCTTGCTCCGCGTTTGCCACCCTGGAAGAGGAGGCTTGTACCGAGTTAGTTCCTTACCTTGGGTTCATCCTGGAAACACTGGTGTATGCTTTCAACAAATACCAGGTAATAACACTTAAAACACTGGTTTACACCTGAAACAAGTTGCTACAGGGCCTGTGCTGTAACAGTCATTTTGGGTGACACTTCGAGAAAAGATGCTGTTAAGCAGGATTCCACAAAAAAAAACACATGAAGGTATTCAGCCAGATGACATGGGACTAGTAGTAAGTGGGCAATATACAGCTCTTCAAAGTCTTCAAACTGCTTTGATTGCATATCATTGTACAGTAAAACCCTACTTACTCAAACTCGTTGGGTCCATATCAATAGAAGAAGAATACATGGTACATAGCAAACTGCTTATGTCAGGTTAATAAGATAATGGAAAGAGGAAAGGAGTTTAATGAGGTTAAACGATTTAAAAAGGATGCTCAATATTAAAAACATAGCTACCGGATATATTTATATTGATAGAGATGGTTGAGAATCTGTTTTGAGATTTCTGATATATCCATTGCAACATAGTTTTACACACTTAAATAATGAATGTTTCTGTTAGAAAATTGAAAGGATAGGATAAATACTGAGGACTAGAGCAGTTGGGGATAAATATAAGTTTGAGGAAAACATGATATTGGGGTATTCAAGTAAATGCAAGTTTGAGGAAGAAGGGATTGTAAAGTGCCTTAAAAGTTTATTCTAGCTAGACAGGGTGCAGTACCAAGTGATAAAAATAGCAATAGTAAATGTGTGTATCAATATGGTTTAAAACTTCAACAAATATTGGAATTAATGCTTATAAAGAGTTTTTAACAAGTATCAAGTTGTAAATGTGTTAACATTGTGGTATACTTTCAACAAGTATCAGGAGCTTAGCTGTACATGTACTTAAAACAAGTATCGGGAGCTTAGCTGTACATGTGCTTAAAAACAAGTATCAGGAGCTTAGCTGTACATGTACTTAAAAACAAGTATCAGGAGTTTAGCTGTACATGTACTTAAAACAAGTATGAGGAAATGCTGGTGTATCCGGGTTTAATTGTGGAATTGTTGGTATATAAATTATACAGATAGCAGTAACTACTCATAAAAACAATGTTGTATGCCTTCAGTAAATAAAGGTCAAGAATCTTGTAAAGCCTGACAACATGCTTATTTTCTCTGCTTGATAGTAGATTTACCTTAATATCAATAATACATTTGAATTATGAGGAAAATTACTTGTATAGCAGAATGGAGTTGATTTCATTTGTAAAATTTGCAAAAAAATATTTCCTTTCTTTTTCAGCATAAGAATCTTCTGATTCTATATGATGCTATTGGAACCCTTGCAGACTCAGTTGGCCATCATCTTAATAAGCCAGTAAGTTGGATCTTCTAAAATAAGATTAACATATCACAATATATCAATTATGTACAATCTATCTAGACAGTAAACTTTATACCTCACTGAGATATTGCTTGACCTGCTAATACTGATTGTAATGGGAGCTCAGTTATCAGCTAGTTCAGTAGAAATATGGTATATGTCCCCATATACAATGGTGGGGGTATATATTTTTCCCGTGTTTGGGACTTGTTCAACATCTAAATGATTGGTGGATTTCAGGACTACGTCAACATGTTGATGCCGCCCCTGATACAGAAGTGGAATGTACTGAAGGACGAGGACAAAGATCTCTTCCCACTCTTGGAGGTCAGTGATGGCAAAACATTAGTAGAAAACAAAAAATAAAAAATTCAGAATATGCAGTGCTTCCTCATTTTCCAGCAAATAAGTTCTGTGTGGACATTGATAAATACTGTTATGCTAAACAATGAGCAAGAAATGAAATGTCTTGACAACGCATGTTCCATTGAACAGCATACTGCATTCCAATTGGTCAGCGTCGACTCTTTAGTTTCCTCAAGAAAGCAAACATTGTAAGCGTGTAAAATGTACAAAGACTAGGGCTAACTTCAAAGTTGAACCAAATATGTGTATAATTGATTTGCAAACTGCACTCTAGGTGGTTATGACCAAATCTTGATGAAACATTGTCAGTATTCATATTTTACCAAGAAGACCAGGACTAGCTTCTAAGTTGAATGAAAATATTCACTTGCTACAGGTGTATATTGTTCAGCTCCTGCAATAATCTTATTGCATTAGTTATATAGAAGAGAACTAGGAAAAAAGCAATCATCAGTGAATCAGATTAACAAAGTGAAAAACAAAAGAATCCCAGGAATAGTTGCCCAAGTTTGTATGGTAAAAGCTATGTATGATGATAACATTCTTGCACACAAGTTCTTGGACAATGAGTGTTGCATTGTATTCGTACTGTCTGACGTAGCTGTTGTCTATATGGAAAACATTCAATATAGATTTGTTGTATGACTAATATGATGATTTTTTTTAAGTTTGATAATTATGTCTCCCCTTCTGGTTCTTCTAATCGCAAATTGTCCGGGCCATAACTTTAAAATTGTTACATATATCTTGATCAATGCATGCATCACCCACAGAAGGTGTGCAGTGCACTCGAATTAGGTCACTGTGACCTTCACCTCAAAGTCAAAGGTCTAATAAGTGCAACATTTTCAGTAAATTCTTGTCCGGCCCGTACATTTTAAACCGTTAAAGCTCCTGCAATAGTCTTGTTGCATTAGTTATATAGAAGAGAACTAGGAAAAAAGCAATCATCAGTGAATCAGATTAACAAAGTGAAAAACAAAAGAATCCCAGGAATAGTTGCCCAAGTTTGTATGGTAAAAGCTATGTATGATGATAACATTCTTGCACACAAGTTCTTGGACAATGAGTGTTGCATTGTATTCGTACTGTCTGACGTAGCTGTTGTCTATATTAAAATTGCATTAACATTGATATATAGAAAACATTTAATATAGACTTGTTGTATGGATAATATGATGAATTTTTAAGTTTGATAATTATGTTTCCCCTTCGAATGAACATATTGTATTAGTACTGGTTCTTCTTCTGCTTCTTCTAATCGCAACTTGTCCGGGCCATAACTTTTAAATCTTTACATATATCTTGATGAAATTTAGGTATGCATGCATCACCCACAGAAGGTGTGCAGTGCACTGGAATTAGGTCACTGTGACTTTCACCTCAAGGTCAAAGGTCTAATAAGTGCAACATTTTCAGTAAATTCTTGTCCGGCCCGTACATTTTAAACCGTTAAAGATATCGTGATCAAACTTTAGAAGTATACCTGCATCACCCACAACAGAAGGTGTGCAGGTAAATGGAATTAGGTCTCGTGCTTCACTATATACAGAGTTATGGCCCTTTGTTTATTTTTAATGCCGAAGTTTGTCTGGAGCATAAGTTCCATGTTATTTCACCTACGTTGACCAAACTTGCCATATTTATGTATCTTAGGAAGGTGGAATCTCTTGCACTAAAATCAGATTTTGTGCCCCACTATATACAGAGTAATGGCCCTTTGTTTATTTTTAGTACCAAAGTTTGTCCACGACATAATGTCCATGTTATTTCACTTACGTTGACCAAACTTGCTGTAGTTTTAATGTATCTTCGGAAGTAGGAGTGTCGCTTTCTAAATTCGGGTCTTGTGCCCCACTATATAAAGAGACATGGCCCTTTGTTAATTTTTTACACCAAAGTTTGTCTATTGGCTAATTAGGGGAGACATATGTTTTTGAATATTGATGTGCCATGATGAAGTCTGTTGGTGTTTACAGTGTCTGTCTAGTGTAGCGACCGCCCTTCAGTCTGGGTTCCTGCCCTACTGCGAACCAGTGTACCGCAGATGTGTATCCCTGGTGGAACAGACGCTGAACCAGAACTTTGTAAGTTTGCATGAAGAAGTTACAGGTGCAAAATTTACACCTGCATACTTTCCGCAGGTTAAAACATTTCTCTTGTACAACGTTTCTGCTGAATAATTTTGAAATCAGCTTTTATCAATTTAATAAAAAATAAATACTTGACACATGCCAGAATTCTTATTAAATCTGAAGTTTATTCTCTGCTTAAGTTTCTAAATTTTTAAGTAGACAGTAATTAGAATCATGTTGGCACTATAGTTAATTAATTATACCCATCTACTGAAATTGTTTCTCCTAGCTGCTCTCTGAGGTTGAATTCCCTTTCTAAAAATCATGAAAATATCTTCCACTGATAAATATATGCATAACAAATGAAAAAGAGTACTAAAAGTGCTGTTTTTACACCAATCAAAAATTCTGATTGATCCTGTTTATTTTCAACACTCAATTTTTATCTCCATTTTCTGGATATTTAAGCCATTACAACTGTAGTTCCACTGTGTACTATATTAGTTATCTAAGAAAAAAGAACTCCACTATTGATGAATGTTTGTTGTGTTAGATCATTCACAAATCCACTAGAGAATTAATGTTAGATATGATAGAAAGCCTGTTAATTTTCCAAAATATTTTTTACAACAAATGAGAAAGTTGTTTTTTAGGAATCTACTATTTGTTTATCAAATCTAGGGGATTCCATTACACACAGCCAGTTCATAATGGACAGGTTTTATTTCAATTGGATGAACGGGATTGATTTCAGTGTGGGACAGAATTATTTTTTATCCGACATCCACAATGCATAGAATTTCTTTATTTTGCAATCCAGGGGTAGGGTAGATATGAAATACCTGTTACAAAGATTTTAAACCCCAATAAATCAATCGGTCCTGTTGTCACATACATGATAATTGTGAATGAAGAAAATAAATTGCATATGTCTTTGCAGATGAGCATGTCGCACCCTGACCGGTATGAGGCTCCAGACAAAGACTTCATGATTGTGGCTCTAGACCTGCTGAGTGGCCTAGCAGAAGGCCTGGAACAGCATATCGAAGCTCTCGTGGCCAACAGTAATATCCTCAAGTTGTTGTTTCAGTGCATGCAGGTAAGTCACTTTCAGGGCTATACACTCATCTGGCTGGAATTTTTAATGTCAAAAGTGTTACCAAAAAGGAAAGATGTGATTGTGAAAATTGCATTATGCCGTTGATGTGATGTTTTAACTCTATGTGCAATGCCTCATGTCCTAAGTATAGCTCTTTAGTCTTAATTCTAAACAAGATCTCAGGCCCTATTGCTATTAAAGAGAGGTAATATGATTAGTCATTTTCATCTTGTTACACTGTAGATTAAAACCTTGGGATAGGAATTACAGTTTGGAATTAAGATTAACAAATTTCAAGACAAGGATGAAAAAACCAGAATAGAAAGTTAAGTCATAAGTAAATGGTGAATGAAATCCTAAATCATAGAATTCCCATTTAAGAGTTACAGAATGAGATCAAATAGACTTCTTATTAGCATTCTGCTACCACTAGCCCTCCACCACTGGGTCGCGGGTTTGAGACCTACGCCAGGTACTGGCCGTAGGTCGGTGGTTTTTCTTCAGGAACTAGGGCTTTCCTCCACCACCAAAACCTGGCACGTCCTTAAATAACCATAGGTGATAATAGGACATAAACGTAAACAAACCAAAATCCCATTAACATTTACAGATTAGACCCTACAGACTTCCCATTTTAAAGATGAAGAATGAGACGTAAGAGTTTTAGAATAAGATTTTAGACTTCCCATTTTACTCTTCCCCATGGAATTGCAGAAAGAAACTATACATACATCCTATTTAGAGTGACAGAATAAAACTATACCTTTAAATTTGGAGTTAAATAACAAGATTGTAAAGGTTTCTCGTTTAGGGTGACAGAATGAGGCTCAGCCTGGAGATGTTGTTGTTGATTTTTTATCTGCATTTTATTTTACTTTTTTCTTTGATATAAATGATGTCCATATTTCATGCTATACACTTTGTCTGCATGTGTTTAGTACTACAGGACTATACTGTACTTAGATGACTTAGTAGTAATGTCTATTGTACATATGTATAACTAGTACACATGGTTGTTTTACTCACCTTTCTATTTCAGTTATGTATACATGTCTATCGTAATATCCCCAACGTTTAACGGTTGATGTCCTTTATTTTGTAAATCATTCTTCAGTAGGTCAGATGATGTGATTTTCATTTGATATTGGCTATATTGTCCCAATGTTGTAAAGATTAAAAAAAATCTAAAATTCCCAAATTTCAAGTTACTGTGAAAGGAAGAAAAGGTCTTTTTTTGCAAGAATTTTCATATGAACTCAATAAAAAAAACCCACAAGAAACATGAATAAAACCAATTGTTGAAATTTGCAAGATACCATTCAAATACAATATTTCTGACACCATGTTGTGCTGGTGAATATCAAATTGCTGATGAAACGGGTCAATGTAGCCAAGGTATTATACAGATGTTTTGCTTGGAGTTTTGATTTTGCCTCTAGATGACATTGTACTCTTGCCCTACACAACAGGACCCCATGCCAGAGGTTCGACAGAGCTCATTTGCACTTCTAGGTGACTTGACCAAGGCCTGTTTTCAGCATGTCAAACCTTGCATAGGTGGGTGCTTGTTTGCAAGCATGGTTGGTAAATCTCTTCTTATGTTGTTCCTGTAGTGATATTTCTCAATTCTCCTCGTCACCTCATACATGTCATTAACAATATAATTATTACATTATCAAGTCGTTATGTGACATCACCCCGTTATTTTTTTGTCACTGTGGCTTTCTTCTTTTATGTTTTTTTTTGTGCTTCCACACACATGGGACAGCTGTGCTGTGGGTGTGTTTTTAAATACACAAGAACATGGTTAACTTCATAACGCTCATTATAACGACTCAATAAAGCTTGAAACTTCGTTAATTTGTGTGAAAAAATAGGGTCGGGGTAGGAAATATTGTCATTATCTCCCTTTGATATCATGAAGCAAATAAGAAACACTTATATTACTGCCAGAAGGTTTTTGTCTGGGATAGGCTACAAGCTATGTATGATGATTACATTCTTGCACAATGAGTGTTGCATTGTATTCGTACTGTCTGACTTGGCTCTCATTGAATAATTTTTTTGGTTGAATATTGAAATGTTTGAATACCTTGAAACAATTTCTTTTTACATGTCAAAAAAAAGTTTGTAAAAGAGAAATCAGGGAGGAAATCCCCAATGCTGTTAAAACAAAAAGTAAACATTTCTTTTGAAATATTTTGACGAAATGATATTGAAGAAAATCAGATTTTTTCAGAAATCCATCCATGTTTTATGCTTATTCCACTTCCAGGAGACTTCATGCCTATTTTAGGCTCCAACCTGAATCCAGAGTTTATCTCGGTGTGTAACAATGCCACATGGGCCATTGGAGAAATCTCCATCAAGATGAGTAAGAACCATATCTAACACTGTTTCTGCAAGCATGCTTTAGTGGCTAACCTGTTATAACTTATTATAAAGCTTGGTACATCGATTTAAATGAAGTATTAGGTCACCTGAGACTGACCAAAAATTTCCGGCAGCTTTCATGGCCAAACAAATTACCAAAAATGTAAATTACAGGGAACCCAACCAACAGGGGCCTCGGAGGGGGGATGGGTTTGAAATGGGTCATATTGGCGGAAATTTCAACAGTCCTTTTCTTCAGACCTAGATATTCTAGAATCATATACTCTTCATCACTCCAGGGGTCACCTATCCCCCTGTCTAATAGACATACATGTTACATTTTGGTCAATCCCCAGTATAATTTTGTCGAGGAACACATGGTGGAAAAGGCATTATTTTCGCATCATAATTACTCTATTGCTTTGTCGCACAAAAACAAGCATATTTTTATGCATCAGGAGAGCATAATGGTCCATGGGTTTCTTTTAATGTTGGAGCTGGGTGTCTTAGAGCTTAGATTTTGTATGAAAATCAACTGATGGCTTGATTTACACATTTGTAACCTGTGGTCGCCTTTTGTTACATCATTTGTAAGGTAAATATGTACATGAATGAACAATTCCACGATACTTTCGTCTAAGAGCCTTTTATATTCAAATTCCTCTGTAAGGATTATCAGAAGTAATTGCATTTGTAGGGCTATGAACGCAATTTGATCAGCGTCATTTTGAAGCTTCCAGCCAAAAATTATGTGACACAATGTTCCAGGAATCTCATTTTTAGCTCACCTGGTCCGAAGCGTCATGGTGAGCTTATGCCATACCGCAGCGTCCTTCTGTCAACTTTTCCTTTAAAATGCTACAAGTCCTGAATGGCCCAGTAGATTTTAACTAAATTTGGTCTGGAGCATCATTAGGCCAAGGGGACTCAATTTTGTATAAAAGGTGCGTGTGGCCCTCCATGGGGCAGAGAGGCGGGGCCAAATAAGGGAAATATAGGTAAAACCTTTAAAATCCTTCATTTACCATAGTAATTAAGGGATTTCATCCCAATTTGTACTGGAGCATCCTTGGGCAAAAGGGCCTAAATTTTGTAAAAACAGCAAATGTGGACCCCCAGGGAGCAGGGCCCAATTGGGGAAACATAGCAAATTCTTCAAAATCCTTCATCTTCTGTAGGAATGACAGGATTTTATCCAAATTTGGTATGAAGCACTCTTGGGTAAAGGGGAAACAATTTTGTATAAATAGTGAGTCTTACTCCTCTTGGGGCAGAGAGGTGGGACCGAATAAGGGATATAGAAGAATAGATTTAATATCTTTTTTCCTCTGTTTGGATGAAGGTATTTTGACCAAATTTGAACAGTAGCATCCTGTGGGGAAGGGAAGTTAATTTTGTATAAATGGTGGGTCTGACTTCCCTGGGGCTTGAGGGGCAGGCCAAATAGGGAACAAAGAAAAATAGCTTTAAAATCCTTCTTCTGTAGGAATGACAGGATTATGTCTATATTTGTTCTAAAGCATCCTTTGGTGAAGGTGACTTACTTTTGTGTAAACGGTGGGTCTGAACCAATTTTATATGAACGGTGGGTCCGACCCCCTTGGCAGAGAGGCAGGGCCCAATAAGGAATATAGAGAAATAGCTTTAATATCCTTCTTCTTCCATTGAGATGAAGGTATTTTGACCAAATTTGAACATTGCATCCTATGGGGAAGGGAAATCAATTTTGTATTAATGGTGGGTTTGAACGTTGAGGGGACAGAGTTCGGGGCCAAAAAGGGAAAATAGAAAAATTGCTTTAAAATCCTTCTTCAGTAGAAGGGGGCAGAAGGCTAGGCCCAATAGGGGCAACATAGCAAATTCTTCAAAATCCTCCTTTTCCTATATGAATGACAGGATTTTGTCAAATTGCTTTTAAAGATAACCCCTGACTAACCATGTAATGCATGTACACTACCAGCAACATCTGGCTATTTCAACCTCAATTATGCTAACATTTCCAGGTGAGCAATACAGGCTCTCTTGGCCTCTTTTTCACTGATAACAGATGCTTCAATATTAAAAATACTATTCAGCTTAATCTTTGAAATGGCAACTTTCTATTGGTGTCTATCCGTTGTTACTTTTAACTAACCTATGAGATAGGAGATTCCATTGATGTTGAATGTTTTGGGTTAGACTATGATAAGTTACTCAGTGAAGGAGAGTTTGATACGTTGTAGTGATGAGTGGTGTGTGTTTTGTAGTTGCGACAGAGATGACGCCATACGTTACCCTAGTGTTGGCTCCACTCATCGACATCATCAACCGACCCAACACCCCCAAAACACTCCTGGAGAACACAGGTATGTTTCTACACCAGATCACCGCACCAGAACTAACCAGTTCATTGTACCAAAAAAATAATCTCAAATATCTTGATGAACTGAATCATAAATGATACTCGCTACCTGAATTTTGATTCTGAAAGGAATGAATCCAGATTATAATTTGTAAAACAAAATACCAAATTTATAATTTTAATATGATCAATATTCTACTTCATGAATTTGATAGAAATGTTGAGGAAATGTGAGATTGTTACTTGTCGAGTAATGTTGTCCATTGCATGCTGATGTTCCATCTTACTTGAGTAGATCCTGACTTTGGGCAGTAGAATTGTTTTCCATGCATTTCTTTTTTACTGTTCACAATAGAAGTGTAACCTGAATTTCGTATTGTATTAAATCTGTACCTTGTGATGATTGACCAATATGCACGCTATACCATTTTTTACAGTTGGTTGTGGCTTAATATAAAACTGCTCGTAGGCAGATTTTGGGTAAACAGAAAACACAAATGGGATTGTAAGACCTTATCAAAGTAGCTCCGATGTCCTAAACCAGGTGGAGGAAAAATTTCATGGGGATTTCAGGTTCATCTATATTATCCAAAATTGTGTTTTCATGCACAGAAAGTAATCAATTTGTGTTTTCTCTACTAGTATGGGTTAAATAATATTATGTTACAGTGTACATGTAATGTCTTTGTGGTGTCTAATTTGGCTATACACAACCTGTACACATTTTTCATTTGGGATTGTAAGGGTAAGCTATATTGTTTTTCTGCCTGTCTGAGGAAAATATGCCGGGGGGGGGGGGGCATTCCAATTGAATATTGATGATTATGATGAAAGTAAAAGTAATATGATGAGAAGGTGTGTTATTGGACCGGTCAGTGGTGGGATGATGGCATTATGTAACCATTTAAGGGAGATAATTCTGGTTCTTTTAATGACTGGGTCATAACTTTCATATTCATATTGACACATTTTGTTCACAAAGACAATCTCCTCTTTAGAAATGATTTTGCCAAGGGGAGGAAACAGGTTCATACTGTTTTAGAAAAATAATTCTCTTGTTTTAAATATTTGTTCCTAGGGGAATTAACTGGTTCATTTTTTTTATTTTTTATTTTCAGAGGACATTTCTAGTTTTGAAATGATTTTTTTATGGGAGGTGACTGATTGAAATCTTCATGCCAGTTAATATTGAATGTTTAAGAATTATTAATGGACGAGAGTTTTAAAAATGAAATAGTAAAAGTAGTTCAATTTGAAGTAGTTTGTCAGTATGTCCTGTCTATACACAATTTGAAGTAGTTTGTCAGTATGTCCTGTCTATACATGTTTTAACATTCCTTGTTTCTTTTTTTCTGTTCAGGTTTTTTGAACTGAAGATTTGTAAACATGTACATCTGACCATTGTACTCAAAGTCAGCACATACATTGTCACATTCTTTTGCTTGTATTATATTTTACATGATTATAAAAATGATTTCATGCTACTGACATCAGACAACCTCTCTTGCAAATATTTGTTGTTATAAGATCTAAAATACGCTGTTGTAAGATCTAGAAGAAGCTATCAATGACACTGGCAATGTTAACCCAATCTTGTAAAAATATCAAGATGCAAGATCTTTAGTGTGGTCCCTGCAAAGAATATGAATATTTTTAAGACAATATTTTATACTTATTATTATTTTGAAATTTGAATTAACCAGTAGTAATTGGCAACAAATGTGAGATAAAAATAAAAGTACCAGTTTAGCGGCCAGTTGTTAAAGAGCTTGTCTGGGTGTCTGGAGCAGGTGTGGGTTATTATCAATGATTATTTGATTTGCTTGTATGTTTGGTTGATTTGTTGTCTTTCTCTGTTTTTCTTCCCTTATCATTGCCCTCGTGCTCGTCTCTGTGCCACCATCGTCTGATATCATCGTCACCGTGGTTACGTAGCCATAACAATTGGTCGCCTTGGTTTAGTATGTCCACAAGAGGTGGCGCCTAGTTTGCAACAGTTTATACGGCAGTGGTGTGTAACACTTTATTTTTTTACTTTTATTTTTTCTTATGTAATAGATATCTTTGATATGATATTATATTATATATTTCTGTGTTTGTGTATATTCTATTCCGTATTCTTTTCATGGGGTTCACATGCCTATTCATTCGTTTAACAATACCACTACTATTTCTCATCATAATCAATATATACCTGAACTTTGTCTCCCGAAACTTGAACTATTAGTAAGGCTGATATGCAAATGATGTCATGCTCAGAGAAGAGTGTTAATTTATTGTTAATGTCACCCAAAACAATATTAATTGGGTTGATAAAAAGACAGAAAATTGTAGCATTGTGATATATTAAAAAATTGACATCTCTGGAAATTTTAATCTATTATACATTTTATAAGCATTTGATTCTGTTAAAGTGGTACACAAATTATTCATATCCAACAGTAAACCTGTCAATCCCATTCTCACCAATGATACCCCAACCCCAGTCACTGTACATGTGCCAGATTGACTTGACAATGGGGTGGGGAGGATACAATCACGGTTTTATTTGTATCTCATATTTATCCCGAGTGATGATGTTTTGAGAGCTAGCACATTGTTTTAGATTTAATATCTGCCCAAAGGCTAAATGAGCTTATGCTCTCAGTT
Source organism: Mizuhopecten yessoensis (assembly GCF_002113885.1). Lineage (NCBI taxonomy): Eukaryota > Metazoa > Mollusca > Bivalvia > Pectinida > Pectinidae > Mizuhopecten > Mizuhopecten yessoensis. The sequence goes on from NW_018408645.1 coordinate 555,395, forward strand.
AATATGTCATTCATTTGAACACTTGTCCATACTGACTGAAAATATGTTGACAACTTGGTTGGAGTATATTTTGACTAAGGGGATGCAATGTTGTATCAATTTTGTGCAGCCCTCTCCTGGGAGCCGGACCCAGTAGGGGTAAATCTACTTCCCCTCTAATACAAGGGAAAGGATTCAAACCTTATTTGATTAAGGATCACTGTCCCATGGGTCTAGATAATGTATTACTTGGGCATAACAGTGGGGTCAAGTAAATTTTTGCCTGTTCTCGCCTTGTATCCATTGTGCTATTTTGATAAGCTTGTATCATATTCACATAATGTGAGTAAATAGCAGGTGAGCTATTCAGGCCCCTTGCTCTCTTGTTATTTAACTGTAATTTAATAGTGTGTAACATATTTCTTCATACTGATAGAATGTTTATTTTCCAAAGACAATTAGGATAGATACCCATTTTTCCAAGCTCAATTACCCTAGTTTATGATTTGTGAAGGTAAGGTATAGAATACTGAGTAGCTTAGCAGTTCATCTGCCGTTATTATTTACAGCTGTTATTATATTAGTGTTGACAAAAATACTTCCATGGTTATGTTGGATTGTAGAGCTGTTATCTTACAACACCGTACAAAAAAGTTTCTTATCCAATTAGAATATCGGAACCGAAAGCTAAAAAAAATCTTTAAATATTGCCTGAAAATGAAACATATTTTTGAAAAATATATTTTATGTATACCTGAAAGAATGAAGTTATATTCCTTGGAGAAGCTAGCTTTCATGCTGCAACAGTCATTGCCTGACCTTAATTATAAGTATGAAGTTGAAACCTGCTTTCTCACAATTTGATACTCTTTAAATTTCTATCCTTTCACAAATTTGAAACATTCTACTTGCATGATTTTGTGTAAATGGTTTAATGCAGTAACTTTATAGTGGCTACAGTTTGGTAGTTTTTGGTGTTTAATGCTAAAATTCTAAACAAAGATTGTGTGGTGAGTGTAACAAGATGTAACGTGTTCTTCATGCTGTACATAATGAGTGCTGTATCGATGTGCTAACCCCCGTCTGTTTTACAGGTGTACATCCCTACGCAACATTCGTGATAACGAGGAGAAAGACTCGGCTTTCCGTGGCGTATGTCACATGATCAACGTTAATCCTGGGGGTGTTGTTCAGGATTTCATTTTCTTCTGTGATGCTGTGGCATCCTGGTCACAGCCAAAGGCAGATCTAAAAGACATGTTCTACAAGGTAACAGGAAAAACTATAAATTAATAATTGGCCACTAGTGTTAAACTTAATCAGAAAACACACTAGTAGGGGCCCTTTGTGCTGAATCAAATTATGAAATCATATTTTACATATGATTCTGGGGGTTTCAATGATAATTATTATTATGTAGAATACCTAAAGTTAAAATGTATTATTAATATATTTGGTCCAAAGGACCAGAGTCCGTCTATAGCCTTCTTCATCATCTAAACCTTTACTCGGAGCATCCTTACGTGATAGGGCATTCAAATTGTTGTACTGATGGAGGGATGGGTCCCCAGGGGGAGCTGAGGGGTGGGGCAAGAAAGAGGTCTTTTCTGTAGGACCTAGCTAGGATTATCATTCATATTTGGTTGGTTGCGAAGTTAAACCAAGTTATTATTAAATAGAGGATTTGAAACATGCATGGTGTTCCGTCTTTAAATGTATTTGATAACTTTTGGTGCAACGACGTTACACTCCAACACTGAAAAATTCTCAACTTCAAAAAAATTTCTCCCCATTTAAAACAAATCTTGCTACATTGTATTCCCAAATCATCACATTTGCCTCTGCTGTAAAGATTATTCTTTTTTTTTTTCTCCATTGTAAAGTTTGTATGCTAATCCTCTTTACTTAAAAGATTATAATAATGCTAAATCCCCTCTGTTGTAGATATGATATGATTAATGTTCTTTGCTGTAGATCCTTCATGGCTTTAAGAACCAGGTGGGAGAGGAAAACTGGACAAAGTTTTCTGACCAGTTCCCTCAGCCTTTGAGGGAACGCCTCGCTGTCCACTATGCTGTGTGACCTGTCTCCAAACAGGTAAGTTCTGGGTCATCTCGCTTCAAAGCTAACATCGTCTAAATTCATAGGCTACAAACTCCCTCCTTAAATCAGCTGGTATGTGTGTATTTAAGTTGATAAAATGTGTTAAGTGTGCTTGACTGATTAATTCAAGCTTCAAGTTAATGCAACTTTAAAACATTCAAGTGATATATTAATTTTAAATTTCTGATGAAGATCATAAATCAACATAGGTCAAAATTCAAACATTTATGACAGATTACAGTTGCAAGTTGATAATGATGAGTTTTGTTTTTGTTGTAGGTTGTAGGTTCGATTGTTGTATTATTTACCATGTTCTAAAGATTGTTTTGATTTTTTTTTTTCCAGGCCAAAGGGGAAAAGGGAAAGTGCTATCGGGGCAAATCCTATGCCCAGGCACAATGGGGCCACACACAATGGGGTTGGCATCGCGAAATGGGAGGGCCAGCTCAGAGGGGGGCCTCTGTAGCTCGCGGGGAACAGTAGGGCAGGGAGCTAGGGAAGGTCTACATCCAAAACCTGGCCACTCAGCGTGCCCAGCTGTACCGCAGCACCAATGTATCCATCGCGGAGGGAGGGTCGCGTCGCGTCAAGGGGAGGGCTATGTCAAGTATTTATACATCATATTACATCTGTGTCCGACAGATTTGTCACCGGGATTGTTAGGTAACTGTGGTTTCAGTAGAGTATTGCATGCCAAACCTATAAATTGTGTAATACTTCAGAAATCTTCGAAACCTGTGTCCAGTACATGTATTTCATAGCATCAGTATTTTTTCTTCTGAAGTTTAGCAGTAGAGTAAAATAAAGAGGGCTTAGGAACCTTGTGCAGCTGGTTATGTCTAAACTAAGAGGACTCTCAAAGTTGTTGTTCTATTTATTTCCAAGTTCAGCACTGAACAGAAATTTAATTGCTGTTATTTCAACTAATAAGGAGTTTGTTTTTTTTTGTTGCTCCTCGAAGTGTTGAAAATCTACTGTTTTAAGACCTTCTGTCCATGTAATTAGTGATGTCAAGGGGAAAAAAATACTCTTTCAAATGAAAAGTCTTCTTTCGATAGACATAATGAGCTTGGAGACCTAGTGCTTTCATTAATAGCTTACAGACTGCATCCTCGTTTTGTTAGCATCGTCCTGTGTACAGGTTCAGGATAATATCTTCTTCTTTTTTCAAAAGAAGTATATTTTGTATTATTCAGAAGATTCCAAAAATAATGTACCAGATATTGCAAAAGAAAAAACACAAAGGGTACACATTTTGTACAAAATTTTCAATTAAGTTTGATATAGTAGTACTGGAAATTTGATATTCTGAAAATTCAGTTGTGTAAAATATATGGTTTTGTGTAATAGTATTTAGATTTAAAAATGGAACTGCTTAAGAAATACATACATTTAAAACATAATATGCAACTTTTATGCTATTGTTTGAAACATTTAATTTTCAATACCAAAAGACTAAATTAAAGAAAGTTCAGTCTATGAGAAGTTAATAGGGATTTTACACAAAGATACATCTACATTTGATTTTATGCATTTTTCATGAAATTCATAAGTTTGTAATTTTAAGAAAAATCAATAATGTAATCAATGATATGAAAAGACTTGATTATGCTTCCATTTCTTTGAAGAGTAAAAAGTTGAGAAAACTTTTTGAAAATGCAGATAGCTGATTTGCTGTTTTGTAGTAAGTTTTAGTAGTATAGTTATGGAGATAATGTCCTACAACTGAGAATGAAGTTGTGTTTCACCTGTAATGTCAATATGTGTTGACTACAGCCTGGATTGTCCGGGTCACTATCCTGTCCTTTCTATTCTGTCCATCTCCAGACCGATTACTGTCAAACTCTGTGATCGATCATCTACAATGCTAATATAATCGCTACTGTCACTGATTGTACATGCTACCTAAACCCAACATAAGCGACTTGAGATAGAAGATACTCTGCCCAATGAAGGAGGAGTTGTTACGACGCTCCTGGGACTGACGGGCGGAGGATAAGCAGGAGCTAACAACCAATCAAACCCTGCGTCCACTACGCATTAAGCGTTAAATGTACAAATGTACTTGAAAGTGAACACCACCTTACCAGGAAAGTTCACATAGACAGTTCTGTTCCCTACAGCTCACCAGTAGGGTCAGGACAGACCAGATCTGGTCGGTCACTTAATACAGGACTGTTCTTAGCCACTGATGAACTGTGTATTTAATGAACACAATGAAGCAATGAAAAAATGTGTAAAAGTAAGACCTAACACAGACAGCATGCTTCAATTAAAGTTCAGAAGTCATATGTTTTGTCACCAAACAAAAGATTGTAAATGGGATCATTGAACAGTTAATATGAATTTGTGGAAGCCTAATTTTAGTGGGGTATTTTTAAATATTTGTGATACTTTGTATATAGATTTGTAAATGATAAATATTTTTTTAAGTATTTATTTATGTTTTATTCAGTTCTATATGGTAACTTTAGTAACAAGAATAGGGCTGTGGCTATTTTGAGGGATTAAGGATCAAGTTAAGTATATGGAAAACAAAAGTAACTAAGCTAGGTTATCGATCAGCGAAGTGTTCTTGTAACTTATTGTTCAGTCATGTTTTCGAGTGTTTATGCTAAGTGCCAAGATGCTAGTGAAAAATTGTACAATGATCCCAATTACAGATTTGCTTCTTGAGCTTGTAACCCAGGTGTCAACGGCTGTGTGTCATTTAATTTGGACAGATGAGGTAGTTACAGATACTACCCACGACAAGTCCACAAGCATTGTGCCAGCCGGACACCTACATTAGCAGGTCCTTGTGTACTGCAATCTGTGATCTACTGTAGGTGTTCTTAAGTTTTTAACGTGTGATGTTATTATAATCTGGGAATTTTTTTTATATTTTTTTTCAAGTTATATTATTATTGTTGTTGTATTTTTCATTTTATGATAGGTATTTATAAGTCTTTCAATTGTATGCTGTTTAGATGCGGTTATATATGATAGGTTAGAGAGGGAAGATTCATACTGATAAGTATTGTTTAAAGGAAGTGAAGATAATGAGAAGGATTTTATAATTTGTTTTACATTATTTATGATTATAAATGGTAAATAAATTATTTTGTAATAAAATGTATTATAGGATATCTCTGCTCTAAATTCTGCTCCAGCCACGTTGGTGTACGTAGTTTCTGTAATGTCGTTGTGTGAACCTCTGTGCAAGATGTAGTAAACACATTTCTATTTAGTTAAGGGACAGTTCCTAATCTGAAGCCGTGATTCACTGTGTTGACTAACTGATCAGCTGATTATAGAACCAGATCTCCATCTGTTGTTCAGCTACTAGATTTGGACATTTTTGCGCTATTACTATCTGTACCATATGTACATACTACAAGAGTTTTAATCTGCATGCATGAAATAAAAGTGTACAAAAAAAAAAAAAAAAATGTTGTTTTTAGTTTGAACCCATTTTATTTCAGAACTATTTATGTCATACAGACATACATACATACATACAGTACAAGGATTCAGGAAAAGGTATTAATATTCTTGCGTAAATCTGTGTTGTTTTAGACCATCATTTTAACTAAAAACATTTTACGCCAGTTTCCCTACAGTGACGTCATGAAACCTTTCAGACATTATGGCTGACAGACTGGTTTAAAAGCCAATGTGTTTATAGTATACTTTAGTCACTAAAACCATTCTTCGGAGGATGACTTAAGGCTTTCTTGAAACATGTACAGTAGACATGACATGGCTAATAACAAAAATGGTCCTACTTTTCTAGATCACTCTACCACTAAACAGGAAGAGCAAAGAAAGGGGAAGAGCTGTCTTATTGTACTCTAGGGCTAACAAAGGCCGCCTCAAGGATCTCATTTTGTTAAATGCATGCCAATAATTATTATGAGTATTTCTTTTGAAAAGGACTTTGACTGACAAACATTTCACAATAGTGACAATGACATTAAGGATGTACACCTCTGAGAAGTCAAAAATTTCCCGTATTAAACTTTTTGTCTTATATGGGTTTTTGGAAAAAGGAGTTGATGGCATAGTTAAAAAATTGCAAAAAAAACCTATATGTCCGTGTGTTCGTTTATGTGTTATGATCGGTCAAAGATACCAATTTAACAAAACATGATTTTAGGTGATTTTTTTGTGTTTTGACCATTTGCAGAACAAATTCATCCAATTTCTTCTAAGTGTGTTATCAGATATGTATGAATGTTTGTAGAATTGATGAAAATATTATTTTCTTTGGAATTATGGAAGTAAAATTTCTAAATCTTATTCTTTTAACTCAGAAAGCCGATTTTAGTTACCCCTACCCCCTATTTTTAGGTCACCTGAGCTTTAGTTATTTTTCGGGTCGATCAGAAATCCAATATGGCCGCCACGGCCGCCATTTTGAAAACCTATTTCAAACTTAAAGTCAAGTTCTGCTGGAC
>NW_018408645.1:563032-600435 GCF_002113885.1 Mizuhopecten yessoensis
ATCGCCTCATGGTCCTGACAAAGTGTTGTTATTTTTCGGGTCGATCAGAAATCCAATACGGCCACCACGGCTGCCATTTTGAAAAACTATTTCAAACTTAAAGTTAAGTCCTACTTGGCCGATTGAACTGAAAGTTGGTAGGAAGGATCTACTCATGGTCCTGACAAAGTGTTGTTATTTTTCAGGTCAATCAGCAATCTAATATGGCCGCCATTTTGAAAAACTATTTCAAACTTAAAATCAAGTTCTGCTAGGCCGATTGAACTGAAAGTTTGTAGGAATGATCGACTCATGGTCCCGACAAAGTGTTGTTATTTTTCGGGTCGTTCAGAAATCCAATATGGCCGCCATTTTGAAAAATTATTTCAAACTTAAAATCAAGTTCTGCTAGGCCGATTGAACTGAAAGTTTGTAGGAATGATCGACTCATGGTCCCGACAAAGTGTTGTTATTTTTCGGGTCGTTCAGAAATCCAATATGGCCGCCATTTTGAAAAATTATTTCAAACTTAAAGTCAAGTTCTGCTAGGCCGATTGAACTGAAAGTTTGTAGGAATGATCGACTCATGGTCCCGACAAAGTGTTGTTATTTTTCGGGTCAATCAGAAATACAATTTGGTTGCCATGGCCGCTATTTTGTAAATACCTATTTCAAACTTACAAACAAGTTCTAATAGGTCGATCTAACTGAAAATCGGTCTAGGAATGATCAGCTCATGGTCCTGACGAAGTTAAGCTAACATTATACTTAACTATTTTTTACTCAAATTGGTACATATTTCAACAACAAAAATAAATACTGTAGGACTCGGGTGACCGTTAAGGCCCATGTGCCTCTTGTTTGACATATTTTCAGATGCGTGTTTGCTAATAAACTTGATCATAATTTATTAAATATTACAAAAACCCATTACACCAGATCAAAACGAGACTTGAACGTGATTGAAACTTCAGAAGAGTACATCCTTAATGCAATTTAATTTGCTCTTTACTTTAAATGTGTCTTTAAGGTCATTTTTCAAGAACGATAACTCTTGCCTGCAATTACTATGTGTATTTATTAATATAAAATGTCAATTTTTATATCTTGTATAGAGAATTAATTTTACACAATTTCAGCATTTATTAAATTGATATACATTAATGCAATACTAATCTATGTCAGTATCATTTTCATTGACATTATTTTGTAAAAATATTGTGTCTTTCATTTTATTTTCAAAATTCACTCCTTTTTACATAAATTTCCATTTAAAATCCTTAAAATTCTGACAACCTATATTTTTTTTGTGGCAGAAATTTTTCTTTACTTTAAATCAATATAACTACAAAATTTGAAGGGGCCAAGGAACACAAAATTGTATAAAGTGCATGTGGAAGGATTAGCTAGGTCACTTAATAAATGTTCTAACAACTCTGCCGTTTGTTCATCATGGATGAATATACATGTAAACGTTATTTTTTGGTCACCTTGGTATAAATTCCGCCATAATATACGCATTTAAACAGAGTTAAATCAGGTTTAAGAGTACATATGACAACGCATTCTCAATTAATAAGTAGCAATTCATCTCCAACGTCCTTATATCGTACTAAGCACATTTGGTATTTTAGCCCACCATCATCTGATGGTGGGCTATTCAAATCCCCCTTTGTACGTCCTTAACAACTCTTGTCATCGCTATTTCGTGGGAAGTACCTGAGGGATCTCTCTTTTAATTTTATATGTAGGTTCCCCTTGGTCCCTAGTTGTGCATGTCTTATTTTGAGAATGATCGGAGAAAGAAAATGGCCGACAGACAGCCATCTTGTATTTTTACAGGGAAGTTTGTAAATCGCTATTTCTCAAATTGTACATGTAGGTTCTCCTTCGTCCCTGGTTGTGCATGTTATATTTTGAGACTGATCATAAAAACAAAATGGCCGAAGGAAGAACGAAACAGATTTTTCTCACATACAGTGATCGGTTCTATTTCTTTCACATTATGTGAAATGACAAACTCACTTTGAAGGTTGTCATTTATACACAGTATTAAGTTTAGATCAAAAGTTACCTCGAGGTGCATTTACTGTTAACATGACTCGATCAAACATATTAGAGAAAAGATCGAATTGACAAAGAACTAATGAAGATGGTACAATGGTAGGCGCCCAGATCCCTCTGGGTCTCTTGTAAAATACTTCGAGTGACCTCCCATTGGATGTGTGCGCTTTAATTTATATCCAGTGAAGCTTCTCGAAAAAAATGTGTATATGATGGTACTTCAAAGGCCCCCAAATCTCCCGTTATCACATGGCCCCATATTTCGAAGGAGCCAAAAATGTCATATAGGCGAAAAATTTCACCCATCTACTTGATACTTGAAATTAAACGCACTTCATTGATGGAAAGGTCCTTCAATGCTATACACAAATTCTGAATTCCGTAGCTATCGGGCCATCCATTCCTCAAAGGAAAAGTAATTTCCGGCATGTTGGATGTATCAAAATTTGTTGGAAATATTTTAATGGGATATAATAAGAATTAACCACCATTCCTCCAAAAAAATGTTTGAAAATAAACTTGCGGATCACAAGTGAAAGGGGTAAAGCATCCCGAGTCGATCCCCCAGGGGCCGCTATATAGAGTATCGAGGATTGGGGTTCTGTTGAAATTCCATATGATCAACGTTTAATAGGACTGTCTGCTTTGTAATTGGCCAGATTTATGGTTGCCACTAATAAATAAATTGTTCGCGATGTTGCTTTCTGTATATGGTTATTTCCTCTTCATGACTATCTAAGCTCTGTATATGCCTAATTAGAACTAGTTATGTCAGTCCCCGCCTTGTATAAATAGCAATAGTTCTGTCACTCCCAGCCGTGTATAAATAGCAATAGTTCTGTCACTCCGAGCCGTGTATAAATAGCAATAGTTCTGTCACTCCCAGTCGTGTATAAATAGCACTCACTCCCAGCCGTGTATAAATAGCAATAGTTCTGTCACTCCCAGCCGTTTATACATAGCAATAGTTCTGCCACTCTTAACCATTAATAAATATAACTAGTTAAGTCAGTCCCAGCCGTGTATCGATAGCATTTGTTCTGTCATTTCCAATCGTGTATAAATAGCATTAGTTCTGTCACCCTCCGTTATCACAGGATAAATAGTATTATTTCTGTTACTCCTAGCCGTTTATAAAAAAAACGTTAGTTCTGTCACCCCAACCGTTTATAAATATAACTATAGTTGTATCACTCCCAATCGTGTATGAATAGCAATATTTCTATCACTCCAATCCGTGTATACATAGCAATAGTTCTGTCACTCCTAACCGTGTATACATATTAATATTTCTATCGCTCCCATCCCTGTATACATAGCAATAGTTCTGTCACTCCGATCCGTGTATACATAGCAATAGTTCTGTCACTCCCATCCGTGTATACAAAGCAATAGTTCTGTCATTCCCATCCGTGTATAAATGGCACTAGGTCTGTCACTCCCAGCCGTGTATCAATAGCATTAGTTCTGTCACCCCCAGTTATCACAGCATAAACGGTATTATTTCTGTTACTGCTAGTCGTTTATAAAAAGTCTTAGAATAACAATAGTTCTGTCAAGCCAGCCGTTTATGAATAGAACTATAGTTTTATCACTCCCAATCGTGTATGAATCTCAGTTCAATCGTGTATGAATCTCACTAGTTCTGCCATTCCCAGTCGTGTATAAAAGCACATAGTTCTGCCATTCCCAGTCGTGTATAAAAGCACATAGTTCTGTCATTCCCAGTCGTGTATAAAAGCACATAGTTCTGTCATTCCCAGTCGTGTATAAAAGCACATAGTTCTGTCACTCCCAGTCGTGTATAAAAGCACATAGTTCTGTCATTCCCAGTCGTGTATAAAAGCACATAGTTCTGTCATTCCCAGTCGTGAATATATAGCAATAGTTCTGTCCATCCCTGCCGTGAAGAAATGTTAAAAGTGAATAAAAATGACAGGGATCGACAGAACTAACAGTTTATAAATAGCAATAGTTCTGTCATTCCCAACCGTGTATAAATATCACTAATACTGTCACTCCCATTCGTGTATAAATGACAATAGTTCTGTCACTCCCAGCCGTGTATAAATAGCACTAGGTCTGCCACTCCCAGCCGTGTATAAATAGCAATAGTTCTATCACTCCGAGCCGTGTATAAATAGCAATAGTTCTATCACTCCCAGCCGTGTATAAATAGCAATAGTTCTGTCACTCCCAGCCGTGTATAAATGGCAATAGTTCTGTCACTCCCAGCCGTGTATAAATAGCACTAGGTCTGACAATCCCAGCCGTGTATAAATGGCAATAGAATGGCAATATGTCTGCCACACCCAGCCGTGTATAAATGGCAATAATTCTGCCACTCCCAGCCGTGTATAAATAGCAATAGTTCTGTCACTCCCAGCCGTGTATAAATAGCAATAGTTCTGTCACTTCCAGCTGTGTTTCAATACCATTACATAAGTTTTGTTATTGACATGTGTACAACATATTTTTTTTCTGCTTTCCTTAGAAAGTATATTAACATACCATCCAGAGTACTAACCCTTGTACATTTTCCATAGAATTTGATTCCAAGGTTGCATAAGCTTCTTTTTTTTTGTAGCATAGGGAAACCACATGTTATTTATTAGGCTTAACTTTGATTACCACCGGTTTGCAGCGATCAGCATGCGCTGGTCAGCAGATTAATATTAATCCAGTGAATAGACTTTTGTTCTAAGCATTCCCTGATTTTCAAGGCATGGCTTCAGATATGTTAACTGCATTTTTACACTTACTTCCCTGTTAGACCCAAGGGAGGCTGATGTCACATTTGATTTAAAATCAATAGAGTTACAATTCCAGCTGTATTTCAAACAAAGGAAAAGAAAATGGTTATATTTTCCTCATCTAAAAGAGGTCAATATTCCAGTTGTTCAGCAAACCAAATGTCTCGGCTTTTTATCTTATCCTTAATTATCCTATTTACCTCGTATAGAGTAATTAAAGCTCCCAATATTCCCTTGCACAACCGGAGTTCCCGGAGAAACCCCGCCGACCTACGGTCAGTACCTGGCGACTGCCCCACGTAGGTCTCGAACCCGCAATCCAGTGGTAGAGGGCTAGTGGTAACATAATTTTGATTCCCTGGTTATGTCAGAATTGTTGGAAATGGGAATCTAAATCAGCACTAAAATAAAGATCGGAAAATATCCGACTGACCTACTCTGATTTAAAATAAATCTTCAATAGCATGTTTCAAAATGGCAGCACCAACGGTGTGAGGAAATAAATATTTGCGATTCAACCAAGTGTAGTTTCATGGGCAATAAGATTAGACCACTGAGGGAAGGCTGTCTTTCTTGTGACTGCGCATGTGCCGCACAGCCTACATTACACGCGCTTTCATTTAACGAAAGAATGCTAGATTTTTTAACAATAAAACAAGTTATGATTGAATGAGCTAATTTTAATAAGAACCGTGACAAATATCATATTGTATCGGCCATGATTTTTTTTTTCTCTCCAGATGTATGACTGTAAATGACACCCCGTACAACACCTTGTTGTGGTATGCAATTTACAGGGGCATCATATCTTGCTGACAAGTTTGGTATCTAGCTGTCTATGCAAAGAACTGAAAAGTATAGGCAGAGGAACTGGGCAAATACTGGAAATGTGCAAGTGGTACACGACAAAATATCGTGTCTATGTGAACAAACACGACACACACAGGAAAGAACATGGTTTTTGTTATTCATCTTTTGGATCTTGAGGTTTTTGAAGAGAGCAGGAGATTGAATGTAAGATGGGAGAAAAGAAAAAGGAAAATAGAGAAGTAGGAGCAAAGCCATAACTTGAACTCATAAGCTATAAATCTAGAGCAGAATTTGATCATGCGCCGAAAGGGTCACCGTCTTTTGGTTCTTTGTCAAACCCAAGTAATGTCACGTCCTAGCAGTGAGAACCGGGGTAATATCAACGAAACCACAAGGCACACTGTTTTTACATTAGTTGGACAATTATGTGGACTTAGATATTTTAGGTAATATTATATTATTATATCTATGACTAAATCAGAGAAAAAAAGGATTTTTTCTCTCTATAGAAGGCAAGCACAAATGTACACAGGTTCACATATCACAACCATTGAAATGTTTCGATGACTACATGCTGTGTCGCGTTAGTTAGACAAATGACCGGTAAAGCGTATATGTTCACCTTGCTTTAAATTTATAAATGTACATGTTGGCGCAAAACATTTGCCGTTGATTCGGCTAGGCTATAGAAAACATATGTAACTGGTACACTTATATATATATGTAGTTGTTATAAATGTATCAAATGACGATCGATTTGCCGAATTGAAACGGCTAAGATTTACTTAGATACCTGGTATGATGGATGTGCGAGCGAGGGTCTGTGGGCCCAAATGTGAAAGTCTATACAGGAGAAATTGGTAGGTGATTTGGGGTCCCGCACTTGGTAAACACCGAAATAGATACGGGCACACACGAGAGAAAGAAACTCCTCAAAGCAGAGATGTAACGGTCGGAGTACTAGAGGAATACAACGGAAATCACAGATCATGCAACAAAGTAAAATCATATGTTACTGGCTGGGAAAATTTCAAAGTGTTGAACGGAGATAGCAACCTGTTCAAGTGGCAGATAAAGGATGTAATTTGAATACGCAGTTCTGAAGCGAGATGAGGGGGGCTCAAAGACTAAATCATGTCAACGATCAAAAAGTCAAATTTAAATATTGAAAACAGTATTCGGCTTCAAGTTTCTTCAATTTTTGTCCAAAACTTTAACAATTTTTTTAAAAAAAATAATTTATAACTGGAACAAGAAATTAGACTTGAGCACAAAATTCGTGCTTGAGCATGAGAACGGTTTCATGAATACGGGCCCAGGGCATCAGAGCATGCGTAGCCTAATCAATTCGTCGACCATGCTTAAAGAATACCATACTTTATTATGAATTTATAACATCTCCATTTTAACGTATTTTTATTTGCATGTGTTCTGTGTAGTCGGTATTAAACTCCGTAATAAACTCCATCTTAATGTTGTTTTCTGGTATTTACGACAATTATCGATCTCTGATAGGGCAATTTGGTACAGTTGTAACTAATTTTGTTTTATGTTTACAAAGCTTACAGATCATTGACCAATATGGAAGGTCACAATCGATTGGCATTCTCAGAGTAGAGAAGGGCTGGCCGGCGGGGACTGGGGGAGGGGCCAGTCGATTTAAGCACCTGAGTATGGAAGACAGTTCCATCGTGAAGTACTTTATTTACTGAACGTGTTATCGTTTTCCTTGTGAAAAATGAGCGTTATTGGAGTAGAGCCTATCCTCGCTGGGCACGTAAATACAACACAGCTCATGACACCTTAACGGAACTTCATTAATGTGGGTAGGAATTTGTAGCGACACCGACACAGCAGATTGTCAACAAAACGTGTCGGGGGTAAGGTCTCGAACACTTTCGCAAACTCCTACAAATATAGATTTTTAGAGAATGGTGACATAGCCACACATACCACTTTACCCCCGACCACTTATTTATTGAGGACGCAGGGATCATGGATGTCTCAACGGTATGTGAAATTGCCACTGAATGCAAACACAAGAAAAGGTCCTGTCTTCAAAGGGTCAGCAACGGATTTATAAGCCTATTGGAAACAGCGTTTTACAGGTGAGTACACTTGGTTTTACATATTTTACATCTTTAAATCGAACTCGAATATTAAAGATGTTCCGTGGGACCATAGATAGGAAATATGAACGTGTAAACAACACACACAGGACCCCGTCCAAGTCAACAGGGGTGTTATAAATTACTTACGTTTCCTTATGTTAGATTATTGTGCGGAAACTTTTGTTAGCACATTTTATGTACGGACAGGTATTGCATAATGTATTTGTTGTATTTAATCATCTTCCGATCTTTCTTTGGATATTTATATTTTGTAGCGTTTGGTGACCGAATTTAGAAACCCAAATTGGTAGCATTGAGTGACGAGTTTCTGAGCCCTTCCCGTGTAATTAACCAAATAAACCAATGAGAGAAAACATAAACAGCATGTTGTTTATCAAAAATGTTTACTCTTTTATTTTCCTGGAGGGTCAGCTTGAAATTGCTACCTTTACAATGACAGTACCATACTCAATACTGTTGCTGAAAAAGCCATTTTGTGTCCACAGTTCATGTCATTTGGGTAATGGTATTGGCCTGATTACCATAAGTATTTGGTGAACACGTCAGTACCGTCACAGTACCCAAAATCGGGGCAGTACCCAAATCGGGACACTTGGAGGAAAAAGACACAAGAAAATTGCATGTTGTACAAAGAAGTATTTTCAAATTGAAAATATTGATTTAAAGATACTTATATACCAATCAAACATTATATAAACTTTATTTACTGCTATCTATGGTTACAATCAGTTTCAGTTTGGAAATAATGACGAAAATGTAACATTCTAAATTGATGCGCCATGCAAAGTTATTGATTTTCAATTTTTGTATGTGATTTTTTCACAACCCTAATTTTTCACAACTAATGGAAGTTTGGAAAAGAAATTCATTCCGAACCACCACTCATTGACTCTTAAATATTCCAAAGATATGCCATATGTTCTGCTAAATACTGTTTTCATCTCCAAATATAAGCCAAAACTGGTAGGGGAGTCCTGATTTGGGTACAGCTACACCTTCAGAACAATTTAGACATCAAGCAAATACATGAAAATAAGCATTTGAAAAATATTGCAATAAAGATATTTCGACCTTTAGCAAAAGCTTTAAAAAAAATGAGGAAACTTCCAATGTACACTGTGACACCACTACAGTCTAAACAGATTGTAATTCTATAATGTATCCGGAGAAAAGACTTACAAAATTATTTCAACGTTTGTATGTACTAAATTTTTGAATTACAACAAAACATTTTGCATATGATATTCTAACTGAACAACACATTTAATATGAATAAAGAATATTCACATAAAAACATATAAGGACGCCATACTTTACACTTTGTCTGTACATTTAGAATAGCAGTACAAACCAGACCACATGACAGCCAAGCAGTTTTGTTTAGCAGACAATAATGAATTTTTAGCATAAACAATTATCAAGCTGTATTTCTGTTGTTCTCTAATCAAATAAAGTAATGGTAGACAAGTTTTTTTCTACTGGTATATAAGTAAAATAGTGTGAACTTGCTTGTTTTTTTCTTCATTTCGTCTAACATCATTGTATATCTACATGAGCCCAGAGAGGCATGGCACAGATCCTTGAACCTGCAGTCTGTATATATGTGTATGATACATAATACACATATATACAAACCTTGGGGTTAGAGATTTGTGCCAAGCCCTTGTGCTGGAGCCTATGTGTTTACTTTCTCTACCAAAAAATCAATGAAGTCAACAAATTGCATGCAACAGGGGTATGCACAGCGGTGCACAAAAGGTCATGGCACACAAGCAGGTCCTCAGACTAGACAGTAAAATTAAAAAGTGATGTTCTTTAAATTGTTAACCTCTTTACTTTTACCTGGAAAGTTCGTATCCATTGGCTTCATTATTATACCCTTGAACAACGAGTCGTCAAGCGTATATAGGTATAGGCCTGTTAGTTCTCACACATACGTACATGTCACAAATGCTTAACATCAAAATGGAGGGCATGGCCTCCTCAAAGAGAAGGGAAGTGCCAAATAAGGGTAACGCAGGTATTTAAATCTTCAAAATATTCCCTTGGAAAAGAGGGATTTTGTCCCGATCCAGAGCATATCCTTTGCCAAGGTGAATTTTGTATAAACTTAGGGTGCCTCCCGCCCAGGGGGCAGTGGATTTAGTTCCAATAGGGGAAAGAAAGGTAGATATTTAAAACCATCCATCTGCTTTTGTCCGAATGAAGGATGTAAATAATTTGTTCATAAACGGAGAATGTGCCCCCCTCCAACCCATCATAGGGCATAAGGCAAGGTCAGAATGGGGGGGAAAAAGGTAACTTTTTTAAACTCTTTTTCTGTAGGATTGAAAAGATTTTGTCCAAATTTGTCTTTTGTACAGATTAAATTTGTCCCTGAGCATCCTAGAGTTAAAGGGACTCATTTTTGTGTGAATAGTGTGAATGGACACATTGGCCCCTGTTAGAGGCTAAGGGGCTGGCCCTAAATGGGGAAATGGAGGTAAATTTTAATCCTTCTCTTCTATCCATACACGTGGAAAGATTTACACAAATTTGATTTGGATCAACCTTGGGCGGATTTAACTGAACCTTATATAACTGAAGGGCATGGCCCGGGCACCGTGGGCAGAAGGAACAGACAGGAATAAATGGACTTGGTCAAAATTTGATCTTAAACGTTCTTGTGCCAAGGGGATTCTTTGTAGTGTATGTGGAGGATATGGCCTTCCCTGGGGGTACATGAATGGGGGCCAATAAGGAAAAAAGGGGTAAATCTTAAATATCGTTTTCTCTGGATTTTAATCAAACTTGATCTAGAGCATCCTTGGGTAAAGTGGACTCAGTGTTGTGTAAATGGAGAAAGAGGGCCACTTGGGGCATAGGGAATTAAGGACCCAATTAGGGAAATAAAGGTAAATCTTTCATCATACCATTCTTACAATCTATCTATGAGTTCATTTCTTCTGTGTTTCAGACTCCGTTATGGTTGCTAGATACCCTATCCTGACAATCTGTCTATGTGTATTTTATGCTGCTGCTAGACACCCCATCCTATCAATGTGTTTTTATTAGCTCACCTGGCCCAAAGGGCCAAGTGAGCTTATGGCATGGTGTGGCGTACGTCGTCCGGCGTCAACTTTAACCAAGAGTCTTAGGCTGATGATGTTTAGCCAGTAGAATGCTGGGATGAAGGGCTACCAAGTTTGTTTAAATGAATGACTTTTGCCCATTTTCAAGGTCACAGGGGTCAAATATGTTAAAATCATTAAACAACTTCTTCTGAATAACCAGAAGGCACAGGATGATGATATTTGGCCAATAACATGCTAGGATGAAGCACTACGAACTTTGTTCAAATAAATGACCTTCGCCCATATTCAAGGTCACAGGGGGGTCAAATATGTTTAAACTTTTAAACAATTTCTTCTAAATAACCAAGAGGTCTAAGGTGATAATATTTGGCCAGTAGCATGCTTGAATAAAGGCCCATTTTCAAGGTCACAGGGGTCAAATATATTGAAATCTTTAAACAACTTCTTCTGAATAACCTAAAGCTTCAGGGTAATGAAAATTGGCCAGTAGCAATAATTGCTGGGATGAAAGGCTACCAAAATTGTTTATTGTTAAAAAGTTTATTCAAACTAATGACCTTCGCCCATATTCAAGGTCACAGTGTTCAATTGTCTTCAAAACCTTTAAACGACTTCTTCTGTAAAACCAAAACGCCCAGGGTGATGATATTTGGCCAGTAGCATGCTGGGATGAAAGGCTACCAAAATTGTTCAAATAAATTACCTTTGCCCATATTCAAGGTCACAGGGGTCAAATTTATTGAAATCTTTAAATAACTTCTTCTGAATAACCTAAAGCTTCAGGGTAATGAAAATTGGTCAGTAGCAATGATTGCTGGGATGAAAGGCTACCAAAATTGTTTATTGTTAAAAAGTTTATTCAAACTAATGACCTTCGCCCATATTCAAGGTCACATTGTTCAATTGTCTTCAAAACCTTTAAACGACTTCTTCTGTAAAACCAAAATGTCCAGGGTGATGATATTTGGCCAGTAGCATGCTGGGATAAAAGGCTACCAAAATTTTTCAAATAAATTACCTTTGCCCATATTCAAGGTCACAGGGGTCAAATTTATTGAAATCTTTAAACAGCTTCTTCTAAATAACCAAAAGCTTCAGGGTGATGAAATTTGGCCGGTAGCATGTGGGGATGAAGGGCTACCAAGTTTGTTCAAACAAATGACATTTGCCCATATTCAAGGTCACAGGGGTCATTTGTTTTCAAAACCTATAAACGACTTCTTCTGTATAACCAAAAGGTCCAGGATGATGATATTTAGCCAATAACATGCTTGGATAAAGTACTACCAAGTTGGTTCAAATGAATGATCTTCACCCATATTCATGGTCTTCCTTCATCTGCTGCTTGAACAGATTGCTCTCTCTGTCCAAAACTTCGGAGTTTTCTATCGCGATATCCCAGTCAATCACATGGTTTTTCTGTGTGGCATATGGTCTGTGATTGCCGATTTATTTATCTGGGACTCTGACTGTTTTCTTTCAGGTCTGGTGAATTTCCTACCTTCTTGGGTTTCTGTATCTTTCCGGTGTTTACCAAGGCGGACCCCAAATCGCCTTCCAGTCTCTCCAATATACGATGCAGCACAGTTTTTGCATCCAATTTTGTATATGCATTCTGTGACGTTTTTCTTTAGGTGTTTTATCCTTTGGGTGTACTAGGATATTGCGAAGCGTCTTGTGGGGCTTCATGGCTGTTGCTATACCCTTTATATACGGGATAACCACTTAACCTTTGGTTTTGTTCTTATCCTTGATTGGCCATTTCTTGTTCTTCTCCTTACTTTGACACTGGGTTTTTTACCCGTTTTAGGGCCCATTCTGGATAGGCACATGTTCTCATTGCCCTTTTAAGGTTATAATTGTGAGATTAATACCAGGTGAGCGATGCAGGCCCATTGGGCCTCTTGTTTATTCTGTGTTTCAGACTGGGTTATGCCGTCGCAAGACACCCCATCCTGACAATCTATCTATGTGTATTTATTTATTCTGTGTTTCAGACTGGGTTATGCCGTTGCTAAACACCCCATCCTGACAATCTGTCTATGTGTATTTTATTCTGTGTTTCAGACTGGGTTATGCCGTCGCTAGACACCCAATCCTGACAATCTATCTATGTGTATTTATTTGTTCTGTGTTGCAGACTTGGTTATGCCGTTGCTAAACACCCCATCCTGACAATCTGTCTATGTGTATTTTGTTCTGTGTTTCAGACTGGCTTATGCCGTTGCTAAACACCCCATCCTGGCAATCTGTCTATGTGTATTTATTTATTCTGTGTTTCAGACTGGGTTATGCCGTTGCTAAACACCCCATCCTGACAATCTGTCTATGTGTCCTTATATGTGGCCTGTGTGGAATAGGAATGAAGGACTTCAAAGAGACAAAAGAGGCGGAAAAACTCTGGGTACCTTCAACATCACGAATTCAGGAGGAAAAACGCTGGGTGATGAAGAACTTTCCACCTTTCACTCGATACGCTTCTGTCATCATCACAGCCGACAACATCCTTTCACCAGTGTCCCTCAGAGCGGTAATGGTGTTACATTAATCTTGACTATGAAAAACCTCAAACTTTGATGCAGATGATTACATGTTTGGCACTGAATTTGCTTTACTTTTTTGGTTTATATCCCTGAAAGTAATCCTGGTTGTTTCTGAGTTAAACTGACAAAGATGTTTGTATCTTCCAATATATGAAAATCAAGTTTTTATGTTTTTGTCAATATTCTACTACCATACCTTAGTTTTATTTGTCAGATGTAGGTCACCTTGATCCAGAACAGTGCCATCTGTTTGGCTAAACTGATCCTTGAAGGGGTTTAAGCCTGGTTGTGTAATTATTTATTGACATGAGGGCTGACAACTGGTTCAAGGCTATTCCATGACAGCAGCCAGTGGTTGATAGCTTGCCTGTCATTTTGGGGAGACATTTTATAACTGATGTGTTCAGCCACCTGGTTTAGTTTTGATGTCTTTAAATAATCTTAAATGTTTAATCCGCATGTAATGTACAGTTGTAAAATCAATAATTAAAATAAAATAAAATATGACAGATTGAAGGTTGTGTTTTTGCCTGTCTGGTTATTTTGTTTTCTGTATTATTTGATAGTACCTCAATAAAATAAGACAATTTCTTTGTTATCCTCAAAAAAGATTTATAAAAAGGATTTTGGAATTGTTTTAGTGTATTAAAATAATTACGAACATTTAAGACTGAATATTTGTGAATATATAGGTAAGATATATATTTCAAAACATGAATATTCATGAATAGTGCATGCATTATTAAAGCTATATTCATGTATTGTATTATCATCATGAATTTTTGCAGAGATTTTGAAGTTTCTATCTGAGTATGTCTATTAGGGAGTCACTTCCAATTTTCTTTTTTTGCTGGTTGTGGAATTCCTCAGAGAGAAATGACTAGGCATGCTCGTTAATTTCTGCCACACACAGAGTGAACCTTACTCTGTCATGGGGTCTTTAGTTAGTCACAAAAGAATAAATTGGCATCATTTTGTTACAGATGATGGCATTCTACAAGGCTGCTAGTGCTGTAGAGAGTGGTCCACACACTCTAGAAACTTTGTGCTTTCGGTGAGTACTGATTTTATACACCAATTAATACCTATGATTTTTCAAGATATGAATGGTAAATTAGAATACAATATATGTATTGTAAATGACCTTATGAAGCCATCCACTCATTACACAATCCACTCTAAATACAATCCACTCATTTCAAATCCACTCATTACACAATCCACTCATGACACAGTCCACTAATTAAGCAATCCACTGATTCCTTGATTAAACTTCACACCAGTTTACATACTCTCTGGGCCTCTGGTTACTAAGACGGGACTTTATTTAAAGTGTGTAAGTTAAAATACCCACTCTTAATGTCTGCAAACTTTCGCTAGAAAAGAAAATTGCAACAGACAAGATTGCTTCAGAAATGCTATCCCAGTTCTGATTCTGCCAATAATACATTGTATATTGACATGTTGTAGTCCACAATATCTATTATACATAACAGTGCAGCATACATCTGGTTTAGATGTTCTAAAAACCTTGCTAACTACTTAATGTAAAGAACATACATGTACAGTATATACCTGTCTATAAAAGTACTAAATAACTGTCTGTATAAAGGTCAGTTCTGTATACAAATACCAGTCACCTCAGTCTGTATAAATACCTGTATATATAATCTCCCCGGCATAGTGAGTACCTGTCTATAAAGAACATATCTACAGCAATGCCTCTGAAGGCCATGTCATTATATCAAATACCTGTCACCTCAGTCTGTATAGATATCTGTGTATATAAATCTCCCCGGCATAGTGAGTACCTGTCTATAAAGAACATATCTACAACAATGCCTCTGAAGGCCATGTCATTATATTAAATACCAGTCACCTCAGTCTGTATAAATACCTGTATATATAAATCTCCCCGGCATAGTGAGTACCTGTCTATAAAGAATTCTTCTATATAGAAAATATCTGTCCATTCAGGACAGGTAACTTCTGTTGAAGAGATTCCTGTCTATTAAAATACCTATATGTAGGAAACACTTGTCTATAAAGGCCTCATTCTAGTTCTTATTTGTCGCCCCTCTGTAGGTATCTGTGGGACAAATTGCTTATAAATAACAGTGTTGGGTCATATACCTGTAATTTTATTGTAAAGGTTGGCTTTTACAATAGAATGTGACCTACCTGGAGACTTCAGGAGAAGTGGTTTTTAATTTTTTCCTGAAATTTTACTACAGAGTTGGTACTGTCTGCCATGTGACCAGTGTGCTAGAACTGTGGTTTTATAATGAAGATCTCATCAATTCCCTAACACAGGAAGACATTATTCACAAAATCAACAATGTTACAATGAGGTAAGTACTTAATGTCATTAACCCAATGTTATAGTCATTATGTGAGGTCAGTACATAGGTGTCAACCTCGGATACCTCCAATGAGGTAAATCTCCCTCATTCCACCTTTGCAATAAGCAGAAAGTGTGTGAAACCCAACTGAAACTGCTTTCCTCAATTTATCTTTCCCTTTTTTATGTAAAAATAACCCCCAAAAAGTATTCATTTGATTCAGACACACCTGTTATAATAATTACACATACCCGGCAGTAAATAGGAAATCATTTGACCACAGGATGTAAAATTTGGGTTTGTGTGAGTTTGGACTTGAATGAGGAAGTTTCAAGGGTGTTTCGAGGGAGATTGGTAAATGGTCAAAAAGAGTGAGTCTGCCTCCTAATGAGGAAAGGATGACAGCTATGTCAGTAATCAATGTCATTAACCCAGTGTTATAGACATCGAATTGAGGTCAGTAATCAATATAATTTACCCAGTATTATAGACATCACAATGATGTCAGTAATCAATGTCATTAACCCAGTGTTATAGCCATCACAATGAGGTCTGTAATTACTGTCATTTACCCAGTAATATAGACATCACAATGAGGTTAGTAATCAATGTCATTAACCTAGTGTTATAGACATCACAATGAGGTCAGTAATCAATGACATCGCAATGAGGTCAGTAATCAATGTCATTAACCCAGTGTTATAGACATCGAATTGAGGTCAGTAATCAATATAATTTACCCAGTATTATAGACATCACAATGATGTCAGTGATCAATGTTATTAACCTAGTGGTAAAGACATCACAATGATGTCAGTAATCAATGTCATTAACTCAGGGTTATAGACATCACAATGTGGTTAGTAATCAATGTCATTAGCCTAGTGTTATAGACAATACAACGAGGTCAGTAATCAACGTCATTAACCCAGTGTTATCGACATCGAATTGAGGTCAGTAATCAACGTCATTAACCCAGTGTTATCGACATCGAATTGAGGTCAGTAATCAATGATATTTACTCAGTGTTTTTGACATCACAATGAGGCCAGTAATCAATGTCATTAACCAAGTGTTATAGACATCCCACTGAGGTCAGTAATCAATGATATTTACTCAGTGTTTTTGACATCACAATGAGTTCAGTAATGAATGTCATTAACCCAGCTTTATAGACATCACAATTAGGTCAGGTATCAATGCCAACACAATGAGGTCAGTAATCAATGTCAATAACCTAGTGTTATAGACAATACAACGAGGTCAGTAATCAATGATATTTACTCAGTGTTTTTGACATCACAATGAGGGCTGAAATCAATGTCATTAACCTAGTAGTAAAGAAATAACAATGATGTCAGTAATCAATGTCAAGACCCTAGTGTTATAGACAGCACAATGAGGTCAGTAATCAATAACATCGCAATGAGGTCAGTAATCAACGTCATTAACCCAGTGTTATATACATCACAATGAGGTTTGAAATCAATGTCATTAACCTAGTGGTAAAGACATCACAATGAGTTCAGTAATGAATGTCATTAACCCAGCTTTATAGACATCACAATTAGGTCAGGTATCAATGCCAACACAATGAGGTCAGTAATCAACGTCATTAACCCAGTGTTATAGCCATCACAATGAGGTCTGTAATTACTGTCATTTACCCAGTGTTATAGACATCACAATGAGGTTAGTAATCAATGTCATTAACCTAGTGGTAAAGACATAACAATGATGTCAGTAATCAATGTCATTAACTCAGGGTTATAGACATCACAATGAGGTCTGAAATCAATGTCATTAACCCAGTTTTATAGACATCACAATGAGGTCAGGTATCAATGCCAACACAATGAGGTCAGTAATCAATGTCATTATCCTAGAGTTATAGACATCACAATGAGGTCAGGTATCAATGCCAACACAATGAGGTCAGTAATCAATGTCAATAACCTAGTGTTATAGACATCACAATGAGGCCAGTAATCAATGTCAATAACCTAGTGTTATAGACATCACAATGAGGGCAGTAATCAATGTCAATAACCTAGTGTTATAGACATCACAATGAGGTTTGAAATCAATGTCATTAACCCAGTGTTATAGACATCACAATGAGTTCAGTAATTACTGTCATTAATCATGTTTCTAAGAGGTTACAATTAAGGTCCAAAATCAATATTACTTATCGTTTATTGATATCACATGCATGAAGTGATTTGCATTTCAACAGATTTTATTGACATGGTGTTATGGTCAAATAAATTGAATAGCAAGCAAGCCTATATAAATTCTTTCCATAGGTGGCATCACATGAAGTTATTGTTTTCTTAGCCCAGTTCTTGGGGACAGAGATGAAATTTTAGTTGAATTTGTGTAACGTAATCAACATTGAGGAATGGTTCGTGAAACAAGCTTTTCTATATAAGTTCCATCAAGGTATTTGATGAGTAGAATTACGAGAATGCTCATTCAGTCATTTTTCTGTATTTCTGGTAGAGCAATCAATTAGATAAAAATAGAATTAACGTTAGTTTTTCCATTGGAACCTTCTCTCTCTACTGTTAAAGCTCTATCCTGCAGTATTTTATCGAGGGCTGTGGAGTTGTGAGGTAACTTGGTGGGATAGCAGCTGCTTCCCCTGGGGCCATTGTTGTCCTTGAAACTTGTGGTTTAATAGCAACTCCGTGGAATTAGTCCTTGAAACCGGTGTCTCTATTGTAGAGAGGGAGTGATGATTAATTATTTCCCTGGAAAAAACTGTCGGAAGTGTGTAATAATTGATACTGTATCAGCAGCCTTGACAATATTTCGAACAGGTGGAAAAAAAACTGAGTTTGATTTGGTGTGTGGAGCACACTGATTTGATTAAACAGTGGTTTATACGGGCCATACAAATGAAATATGTGACACCCTCACAACCGATTTTGATTACTTTCAAAAGCTGAAATTTGTTTTCTTTTAATTTGCCAAGACTTATCAAGGCTGAATTTGTTTGATATTTCTGAGGTTTTATTGCCTCTCCCTTCCCCTCCCCTCTCCTCCTCTCCCCACCCACCTCACAGTGTTTTCAGTGAATACACCCTTGTCATTTATTGTGTATGAACACACAAAATAAGACCTATTATGACATAATCAAACGATGATGACGGAGTGATGTTACAGTTTGTTCAGGTTGTTTTATGAGGTTCATTGAAGACAATAAATAAAGAGCCCAGAAGTGAAATTCCTAACTTCAAAAATGACATGGAAAAGCATTAATTAGGGCCCCGTATTGGAGATACGGGTGCCCTATAGTAATCACTCTGTCTGTCTGTCTGTCTGTCCGTCCACAAATTTTGTTCCTGGCTGATAACTTTGGTATTTATTGACCGATGTACATGAAACTTGGGTCAAGATGTTAAATAAGGTTCAAAGGTCAAGGTCAAATTTTGCATCTTTTCACTGGTGAACATTTTGGTATGACACTTTGAAGCAATGTTGCTCAGAATTAAACAAGGAGTCAATTGACCAAAGGTCAAAGTCATTGGGTCATAGGTCAAGGTTAAATTTTGTATCTTTTCCCTGATGAACATTTTGTTATGACATTATGCAGCAATGTTGGTCAGAATCTGTCAACGGTCA
This sequence comes from Mizuhopecten yessoensis, assembly GCF_002113885.1. NCBI lineage: Eukaryota > Metazoa > Mollusca > Bivalvia > Pectinida > Pectinidae > Mizuhopecten > Mizuhopecten yessoensis. The sequence goes on from NW_018408645.1 coordinate 582,357, forward strand.
AGTTAAATTTAAGTATTTTTTTGCTGGTGAATATTTCATTATGACACTTTGAAGCAATGTTTGTGGGAATTAAACATGGAGTCATTTGACCAAAGGGCAAGGTCACTGGGTCAAAGGTCAAGGTCAAATTTTGTATCTTTTCACTGATAAACATTTTGTTATGACATTATTAAGCAAAGTTGGTCCGAATATAAAAGGAGTCAACTGACTTAAGGTCAAGGTCACGTGGTCAATTTCAAGGTCAGATATTGTATCTTTTTACTGATGAACATTTTTTGTATGTTATTATGTAGCAAACTTGTTCAGAACTTAACACAGAGTCAACTGACCTTAGGTCCAGGTTACGGGGTCCAAAGGGTCATGGTCAAGTTTTTTTATTTTTCACTGATGAACATTTTATTATGATATTATGAAGCGAAGTTGGTCAGAATTAAAGAATAAGTCAACTGACCAAAGATCAGGGTCACTGGGTTAATGGTGAAGGTCATTTGGGTCCAAAGGTCAAAGACAAAGTGGATCTCTGACTTTGACCCTGGCTCTTGATGGAGGAGGTATATAAGGTGAAATAAAACAAGTCAAAGCTAACAAATGACTATTGCACCAGTATTTACATTTCAGTTAGCCAAGAAAATATGGAGGTGGAAGGAAACAAGACCCACATCATAGTACATGTAAAATGTATATTTTGCTTCCTTGCGATTCTTTTTGAAGTCCAAATGTCAAACGTCAAGCTCAGCTATATGGGCAGATTACTTCTTGATGATTATGGGGGATATATTGCCACAAGACAGGGCCCTTACTGACCTGTCAGTGTTCTAGTTGTTTTTTTGATGTTCACAAAAAATCTCAATATTGGATAATAGAATCTTTATTCTATTTCATTTTCATATCAAATTTCTCAATCTCCTAATTATTTTTTTCATATTAGCAAGCTATTTATAGCTAGTTGCTAGATGCTTGTTAAAACTTAACTCTGACACTCTTATCGTATAAGAATCTTTATATACGTAACAAAACAATGCATCATTTGGTTCTCATTGTGTTGTATAAATCTGTTCAAGATATGATGAAAATACACATCTCTTTTCACATGTGATGAATCAATGCGTCCTTGTTCACATGTGATGGATCATCATTTCTTTGTTCACATGTGATACATGTATATCAATATTTCTTTGTTCACATGTGATAAATCAACACATCCTTGTTCACATGTGATGAATCAACATGTCTCTGTTCCCATGTGATGGATCAACAGGTCTCTGTTCACATGTGATGAATCAACAGGTCTCTGTTCACATGTGATGAATCAACAGGTCTCTGTTCCCATGTGATGGATCATCATTTCTCTGTTCACATGTGATGGATCAACAGGTCTCTGTTCACATGTGATGAATCAGCAGGTCTCTGTTCACATGTGATGGATCATCATTTCTCTGTTCACATGTGATGAATCAGCAGGTCTCTGTTCACATGTGATAAATCATAGGTCTCTGTTCACATGTGATGAATCAACAGGTCTCTGTTCACATGTGATGAATCAGCAGGTCTCTGTTCCCATGTGATGGATCAACAGGTCTCTGTTCACATGTGATAAATCATAGGTCTCTGTTCACATGTGGTGAATCAACAGGTCTCTGTTCACATGTGATGGATCATCATTTCTCTGTTCACAAGTGATGAATCAGCAGGTCTCTGTTCCCATGTGATGAATCAACACATCCTTGTTCACATGTGATGAATCAACATGTCTCTGGTCACATGTGATGGATCAACAGGTCTCTGTTCACATGTGATGGATCGTCATTTCTCTGTTCACATGTGATGAATCAACATGTCTCTGTTCACATGTGATGAATCAACACATCCTTGTTCACATGTGATGAATCAGCAGGTCTCTGTTCCCATGTGATGAATCAACACATCCTTGTTCACATGTGATAAATCAATATTTCTTTGTTCATATGTGATATATCAATATTTCTTTGTTCAAATGTCTCTGTTCACATGGGATGAATAAATTTCTCTGTTCACATGTGATGAATAAATGTCTCTGTTCACATGTGATAAATCAATATTTCTGTTCACATGTGATGAATCAACATGTCTCTGGTCACATGTGATGAATCAGCAGGTCTCTGTTCCCATGTGATGAATCAACATGTCTCTGTTCACATGTGATGAATCAATACATCTTTGTTCACATGTGATAAATCAATATGCCTCTGTTCACATGTAATGAATCAATGTCCCTGTTCACATGTGATGAATAAATATGTTTCTTTTCACAGTCCAATGTATCACAACAAGCTTCACCTGGGCTCCCTACTTGGTCAGACCTGGCATGACTCATCCGGCAAGATTGTGGGAGCCAGGGCCGCCTCCATGTTATTTCTGCTGTACGATAATGCTAAGGTAAGCAAATTTGTCCTTCTACCTACCTACTATGAAACCCTGCTGCTCTTTCCTCTGTCCAAGGATCCTTTAATCCTTTCATTTCACACTTCTTCTTCAGCTCTTATATGAAGACATATAGTGCAGGTTACAAGAAATGGGTCACTCAGATCTATGCTCTGAACTTTGTCTTAAACTTTGAAAAAGTTTGTCCGGTGAATATATTCTATATTATATCACCTGGAATAACCAGACTTGGTATGCAAATACATCTTGGGTTGGTGGAATGCAGAGTACAAGAACAAGGTCACTGTGACCTATGCTTAAATCTTAGACTTTTATATTTGTGAAATATGTCCTGGCATATCTTCTATGCTATTTCACCTGTAGTAATTAGATTTGGTAAGTACATCGTAGAATGGCAGTGTGCAGAGTATGTAAAGTTGATCTGATCTATGTTTTGACAAAAGCTTCTATACTATTTCACCTGAATATTTAAGCATTTAGTATGCAGGTATATCAAATGATGCTGAAGTTAAGTCTACTAAAGTAGGTCCCTGTGATTTATGTTTTAACCTCTGACCTCAGTCATTGAAAAAGTGTGTCTAAAGTATATCTTGTATATTAGTTCACTAGGAGTAACCAGGTTTGGTATGCAAGGACATCTTGAAACAATGGAGTGCATAGTATGAGAAGTAGGTCACTGTGACATATGCTTTGACCTTTGACCTTATCCTTTTATGAGTTTTGTCTTGAGTATATCTCCTGTACTATTTCACCAGGATTAACCAGATTTAGTATGCAGGCATATCTTATGGTGGTGGAATGCAATTACAAAAAGTAGGTCACTGTGATATATATCCTTTGAAATCTGACCACAGTCATCGAAAAAGTTGGTCTACAGGTCATCTTCTGTACTTTATCACCTGGAGTAGCCAAATTTGATATGCAGGTATAACCTGAGATGGTAGAATTTACTGTACCTCCTACAGCAATCATTGGAAAAAAAATCCCTATTCTGTATTAGGTAGGTTTATCCTGAGATAGGTGTGTAGCTCGGTAAATAAAGAAATCATTACCGATGGGGAACTATGGATTGCCTTGCAATACTTTGCCTTATTTATCTCAGAAAGGCGAAGGGCAATATACGGTTGTGAATTATTTTGGATACTGGCGAATAGAAATATGCTTAAGATTAAATTGTGAGAATGATGGAGTTCTTTGTTGACTATATTTGTTGAGTTCCATGGCAAGTTTTTCCAGTAGACTATAGGCGATGTGCTGTCTTTAAGTTACAAGAAATTTATTTACCACGTTAATCATATACCTTCTAGCTGCTGAATTTGAAAACAAGGACACCTCAGACTGTTGTACATCAGCTACTTTCTTCAATCTTTACTAAAAACATGACCAAATGACCAACAGGGATGGCTTGCTACCAAGCTATACAATAAGCGTTACAGTTTCAATTTTCCAATCTTGAACTTTCCTTTTATTGCTAGTAGCATTCCTACTTCACTATGCTACAGTGTTTATATGCTGCAGTTGATTTGGCCTAATTGCTTCAACTTCTTCTCTAGATTTAAGTGATAAATATCAATCATATTTGGTTTAAAGCAGTCAAAATGGTACAAATGGAGGGACTATGAGGCAGTTCCAAAGGATTAACTTGGCCACACTGATTTCAGCATATTCTCCTCTGGGAATGAGATGGATATCAGCTGAAAACAATTTCCAGTGGTGGGAATTCAAAATTGTACAAATGGAAGGGCTTATCCTGGGGTTAAGGGGCTAGGCTAAAAAGGGGTAATTTAGCTAAATTGCTCTAAGCGACTTATTCTCTGGAACTTAAGGGTGTGTACTGGCCATTTTTGTGGGAAGCATTTCAAGGTGGTTGGGATTTGCACAAATGGAGGGGTGACCCCTAGAGGACTGAGGTGTGGAACCAGTAAGGGTTCATACAGCAATATTTCTTAAAAGGACTTCTCCGCTCAATTTATGGGATGAATTTAAGCCATATTTATTTGAAAGCACTCTCAGGTGGTAGGATTCATAATTGTACAAATTGAGGGGCTAACCCCTTAAGGAGGGGTTGAGGTCAGGTGCATGGCCAAAATAATGACTAGGGCCATTTTGCATTTAACAAATTCTTCTCTAAAACTTTGAGGTAGGTATAAGGAATATTTGGTTTTGATGTTGAATTTTGCAGACATTAATCTTTGAACTGTGGGTTGTGATAAGTTTGTAAAGAAAGCAATCGTCTACATATTTGAATGTCAAGGCTATGTTATTGATTCTAGAAACATGTATTTAACAAGAGGACTAAAATAATCAATTGTGTGAAAAAGTTAAACAGCTGCTTCTGCAGTGCTATCTCAACTATGTGTATCCATCAGCATGTATGCTAGTTATATTTGAATCTTAAGTTCAAGCCCTTGTTGAAGGAAAGATCCTGTCTTTGACTGGCCATGTAATAAAAACGTTCCGGATAGCATGGATTCCTGCTATGTTAGGTCTGTTCTATGTTGATCTGATACTATTTACATAGATATAGTATCACTAGTAGATAAATTTATGAAATTTTATAATTTGACATATGTATCAACTGTTCCAGTGGAAGGAGCTTGCCATGGATTGGGAACTCCAGATGGTCAGTCTGGCGAAATCGGGTCACAGTGACCTAAATGATATCTTCATCTACACAACAAGGAGGTGAGTTACTTATTACTAGTTCTTTTAGTTCAACTGAGGTCAGTGTTTAAAAGCACCAGAAAGCAGGTGTTTCCAGGAAAAGTGCTGCTCTCTCCTCTTGTTATCTCTGGGTGTTGGTAACTTGGCCTGGGATATATTTACCTGATGCACTTAACATGTGTTCTTTCTTATGAAGGAATGTTTCATAAGTTTGTACAGTGTATTGATACAATCAAAATTAATTCATTGTCTTTACATTTGTTTTCTGTAGATTAAGAACAGAAAATCTTGAGAGAAAGATAATTATCTGCTGAGTGGTCTGGGTACCAGCCCTCATTAAATCAATTGATTAAAATACATATCTCCTGATGAAAGTTTATGTAAGAGTAGTTGATAATGACATGACCTGAAGCCAATATCCAGTATTGTCAGTGTTACCTTTTTGCAAAGCATTTGATAAATATAGCTACGACTTCAATAGCGCAATATCGCTGCCTTTCAGTGAGAAGTTAACACGTACAGTTACAAGATGTTGACCAACAACACAGTGTCAGCGAGTCTCATTTGCCACATAACACATTCTTGTTGCTTTGAATTTACACAATACATCGCAAGCAAGAAATATAAGCATCATAATATATAAATCCAATGAGATAATTCTGTTCACAGTTGGATTTGAAAAAGAAACAGGTTTAATTAGAGTATGCATGCAAGGGGGTACCGTAGGGAGAATTTCAAACCGCAGAAAGTACAATATATGTAGGTTTAAACATAAAATGAATTACTCATTTGTAAATATTTTTGAGATGTTGTTTCGAAGATTGATTTAGATTAAATGCCTGTACTTGTATTCCAAAGAAGTTAGGTGAATAAAGCGACAATTGACCTCTCCCCGGCTGTAAAGACATATTTGTTAGTTTGAAGTTCACCGACAGCTGCCGCTACAACATATGGTTAAGAACACAAAGAAAACATTGTCTATTATAAATTTTTGGCATGAATTGTTCCTAAGGAGTATTTTCATGAAGAATTTTGTGACAAGACTATAAAAAGCTTACTTAACTAAATTGTCCCTTAAACTTACCTTCTATCATAAAGTCCTATTTCTAGTGACCATCTTTCTGAGGCATTTAGATATGTGTGAGGTATGAGTGACCACTGGTGACCAGCTCTCTTAAGATACAAGACCTCTAGATTTGTATTTTGTATGAGTGACCTCTATTGAACAGCTGTCTGAGAGATAGGACTTCTAGATATGTGTTTTAGATGAATAACCTCTGTTGACTAGCTGTCTGAGACAATCGATCTCCAGATTTGTGTTTTGTATGAGTGACCTCTGTTGACCAGCTATCTGAGACACAAGACCTCTAGATTTGTGTTTTGTATGAGTGACCTCTATTGACCAGGTATGTGAGACACAAGACATCTACATTTGTGTTTTGTATGAGTGACCTCTGTTGACCAGCTATCTGAGATATATGTTTTGTATGAGTGACCTCTGTTGCCCAGCTATCTGAGACAACCGATCTCTAGATTTGTGTTTTGTATGAATGACCTCTGTTGACCAGCTATCTGAGCCTCTATTGACCAGGTATGTGAGACACAAGACCTCTACATTTGTGTTTTGTATGAGTGACCTCTGGTGACCAGCTGTCTGAGACAATCGATCTCTAGAGATGTGTTTTGTATGAGTGACCTCTGTAGACCAGCTATCTGAGACACAAGACCTCTAGTTTTGTGTTTTGTATGAGTGACCTCTATTGACCAGCTATCTGAGACACACGACCTCTAGATTTGTGTTTTGTATGAGGGACCTCTATTGACCAGGTATGTGAGACACAAGACATCTACATTTGTTTTTTGTATGAGTGACCTCTGTTGACCCGCTATCTGAGACAATCAATCTTTAGATTTGTGTTTTGTATGTGTGACCTCTGTTGACCAGCTATCTGAGACGCAAGACCTCTAGATTTGTGTTTTGTATGAGTGACCTCTGTTGACCAGCTATCTAAGACAATCGATCTCTAGATATATGTTTTGTATGAGTGACCTCTGTTGACCAGCTGTCTGAGACAATCGATCTCTAGATATGTGTTTTGTATGAGTGACCTCTGTTGACCAGCTATCTGAGACAATCAATCTTTAGATTTGTGTTTTGTATGTGTGACCTCTGTTGACCAGCTATCTGAGACACAAGATCTCTAGATTTGTGTTTTGTATGATTGACCTCTGTTGACCAGCTATCTGAGACACAAGACCTCTAGATTTGTGTTTTGTATGTGTGACCTCTGTTGACCAGCTATCTTAGACACAAGATCTCTAGATTTGTGTTTTGTATGAGTGACCTCTGTTGCCCAGCTATCTGAGACAATCAATCTTTAGATTTGTGTTTTGTATGTGTGACCTCTGTTGACCAGCTATCTGAGACACAAGATCTCTAGATTTGTGTTTTGTATGAGTGACCTCTGTTGACCAGCTATCTGAGACACATATCCTCTAGATTTGTGTTTTGTATGAGTGACCTCTGTTGCCCAGCTATCTGAGACAATCAATCTTTAGATTTGTGTTTTGTATGTGTGACCTCTGTTGACCAGCTATCTTAGACACAAGATCTCTAGATTTGTGTTTTGTATGATTGACCTCTGTTGACCAGCTATATTAGGCACAAGACCTCTAGATTTGTGTTTTGTATGAGTGTCCTCTGTTGACTAGCTATCTGAGACAATCGATCTCTGGATTTGTGTTTTGTATGAGTGACCTCTGTTGACCCGCTATCTGAGACAATCAATCTTTAGATTTGTGTTTTGTTTGAGTGATCTCTGTTGACCAGCTATCTGAGACACAAGACCTCTAGATTTGTGTTTTGTATGAGTGACCTCTGTTGACCAGCTATCTGAGACACATATCCTCTAGATTTGTGTTTTGTATGAGTGACCTCTGTTGACCAGCTGTCTGAGACACAATACCTCTAGGTTTGTGTTCTGTAGGAGTGACCTCTGTTGACCAGCTATCTGAGACAATCAATCTCTAGATTTGTGTTTTGTATGATTGACCTCTGTTGACCAGCTATCTGAGACACTAGATCTCTAGATTTGTGTTTTGTATGATTGACCTCTGTTGACCAGCTATATGAGGCACAAGACCTCTAGATTTGTGTTTTGTATGAGTGACCTCTGTTGACCAGCTATCTGAGACACAATACCTCTAGGTTTGTGTTTTGTAGGAGTGACCTCTGTTGACCAGCTATCTGAGACACAAGACCTCTAGATTTGTGCTTGTATGAGTGACCTCTGTTGACCAGCTATCTGAGACACATGACCTCTAGATTTGTGTTTTATATGAGTGACCTCTGTTGACCAGCTATCTGAGACAATCAATCTCTAGATTTGTGTTTTGTATGAGTGACCTCTGTTGACCAGCTATCTGAGACACAAGACCTTTAGATTTGTGTTTTGTATGAGTGACCTCTGTTGACCAGCTATCTGAGACTCAAGACCTTCAGATTTGTGTTTTGTATGAGTGACCTCTGTTGACCAGCTATCTGAGACATAAGACCTCTAGATTTGTGTTTTGTATGAGTGACCTCTGTTGACCAGCTATCTGAGACAATCAATCTTTAGATTTGTGTTTTGTTTGAGTGATCTCTGTTGACCAGCTATCTGAGACACAAGACCTCTAGATTTGTGTTTTGTTTGAGTGACCTCTGTTGACCAGCTTTCTGAGACACAAGATCGCTAGATTTGTGTTTTGTATGAGTGACCTATGTTGACCAGCTATCTGAGACACAAGATCTCTAGATTTGTGTTTTGTATGAGTGACCTCTGTTGACTAGCTATCTGAGACAATCGATCTCTAGATTTGTGTTTTGTATGAGTGCCCTCTGTTGACCAGCTATCTGAGACAATACATCTCTAGATTTGTTTTTTGTATGAGTGACCTCTTTTGTGTTTTGTATGAGTGACCTCTGTTGACCAGCTATCTGAGACAATCCATCTCTAGATTTGTTTTTTGTATGAGTGACCTCTGTTGACCAGCTTTCTGAGACACAAGATCTCTAGATTTGTGTTTTGTATGAGTGACCTATGTTGACCAGCTATCTGAGACACAAGATCTCTAGATTTGTGTTTTGTATGAGTGTCCTCTGTTGACCAGCTATCTGAGACACAAGATCTCTAGGCTTGTGTTTTGTATGAGTGACCTCTGTTGACCAGCTTTCTGAGACACAATACCTCTAGATTTGTGTTTTGTATGAGTGACCTCTGCTGACCAGCTTTCTGAGACACAATACCTCTAGATTTGTGTTTTGTATGAGTGACCTCTGTTGACCAGCTATCTGAGACACAAGACCTATAGATTTGTGTTTTCTATGAGTGACCTCTGTTGACCAGCTATCTGAGACACAAGATCTCTAGGTTTGTGTTTTGTATGAGTGACCTCTGTTGACCAGCTAGCTGAGACAATCAATCTCTAGATTTGTGTTTTGTATGAGTGACCTCTGTTGACCAGCTATCTGAGACAATCAATCTCTAGATTTGTGGTTTGTATGAGTGACCTCTATTGACCAGCTTTCTGAGACACATGACCTCTAGATTGGATTTTAAATGAATGATCACAGGTGACCAGTCCTGTCAGAAATAAGATCTCTAGATTTTTTGTCTTGTTAGAGAGACCAGTCATGAACTCCAGATTTGAGTTATATATTGTGTCCAGTGTACCTTGTCTTTATTGTGTGGGAACTAATAACAAATGAAAATTTCCATCACACAACTGAGAATTGAACAAATTGACAATATTGTAAGCACTCTTTGTGATGATATCTTTGTAAGCCCTTGAGGTAGATTCTATTTTGATTCAAGGTTCTTATATACAGCTTTATCACAACCTAGTTTGTATGTTGTCTCAAAGCGGTTCACAAATTATTATCCGTAGTTATAGGGCCTTTGCAACTAGCCAATATCTTTCTCAACTCCCTGAGGAGCATACAGCCCATGCTGCCATTTCGGCACTCACAGCTAGCATTCTACAATTCTAGCACTGCCCAACAACGTACTCATTTACAGCTGAGTAGACTGGAACAAGCGGAGTAAAGTATCTTGCTCAAAGATACAACACAGTGCCATGCCGTGACTCGAACCCGCAACCCCTTCGGTCACGAGCCCGGCGTCCTACCACTAGACTACCGTACCTCCGATGACAAAGAGAATCCAATGGTACTGCTTCAGGTTTTATTTTTCAAACATTATGCTTTCTTTACCCTCCATTTTGTTTAGCCTAATGTTCTTGTGACTGATGAGTTAACTGGCCAGTTGATTGGTCCCCCCCACTGGTTGATCATGTAACTGGTCGATTGAGAGGTACCTGGTGAGGTGAGCTGTAAGGTGATTGGTAATGTGACTGTGTGATTATGTAACTGGTCAATTGAGAGGTATCTGGTGAGGTGAGCTGTAAGGTGACTGGTCATGTGACTGTGTGATTATGTAACTGGTCAATTGAGAGGTACCTGGTGAGGTGACCTGTAAGGTGACTGGTCACATGACTGTGTGATTATATAACTGGTCAATTGAGAGGTACCTGGTGAGGTGACTTGTAAGGTGACTGGTCACATGACTGTGTGATTATATAACTGGTCAATTGAGAGGTACCTGGTGAGGTGACTTGTAAGGTGACTGGTCACATGACTGTGTGATTATATTACTGGTCGATTGAGAGGTACCTGGTGAGGTGACCTGTAAGGTGACTGGTCACATGACTGTGTGATTATATAACTGGTCAATTGAGAGGTACCTGGTGAGGTGACTTGTAAGGTGACTGGTCACATGACTGTGTGATTATATAACTGGTCAATTGAGAGGTACCTGGTGAGGTGACTTGTAAGGTGACTGGTCACATGACTGTGTGATTATATAACTGGTCAATTGAGAGGTACCTGGTGAGGTGACTTGTAAGGTGACTGGTCACATGACTGTGTGATTATATAACTGGTCAATTGAGAGGTACCTGGTGAGGTGACCTGTAAGGTGACTGGTCACATGACTGTGTGATTATATAACTGGTCAATTGAGAGGTACCTGGTGAGGTGACTTGTAAGGTGACTGGTCACATGACTGTGTGATTATATAACTGGTCAATTGAGAGGTACCTGGTGAGGTGACCTGTAAGGTGACTGGTCACATGACTGTGTGATTATATAACTGGTCAATTGAGAGGTACCTGGTGAGGTGACCTGTAAGGTGACTGGTCACATGACTGTGTGATTATATAACTGGTCAATTGAGAGGTACCTGGTGAGGTGACCTGTAAGGTGACTGGTCATGTGACTGTGTGATTATATAACTGGTCAATTGAGAGGTACCTGGTGAGGTGACCTGTAAGGTGACTGGTCATGTGACTGTGTGATTATATAACTGGTCAATTGAGAGGTACCTGGTGAGGTGACCTGTAAGGTGACTAGTCACATGACTGTGTGATTATATAACTGGTCAATTGAGAGGTACCTGGTGAGGTGACTTGTAAGGTGACTGGTCATGTGACTGTGTGATTATATAACTGGTCAATTGAGAGGTACCTGGTGAGGTGAGCTGTAAGGTGACTGGTCACATGACTGTGTGATTATGTAACTGGTCGATTGAGAGGTATCTGGTGAGGTGACCTGTAAGGTGACTGGTCATGTGACTGTGTGATTATATAACTGGTCAATTAAGAGGTACCTGGTGAGGTGACTTGTAAGGTGACTGGTCACATGACTGTGTGATTATATAACTGGTCAATTAAGAGGTACCTGGTGAGGTGAGCTGTAAGGTGACTGGTCTGGTGGTTGTGGAGGTGACTGGTCATGTGACTTGAGATGACTAGTAATGTGACTGTTGAGTTGACTTGAAATGACAAGTGAGATGTCTTGTAAAGTGACTGGTCATGTTACTACTGTTGAGGTGACTGTTCATGTGACTGTTGAGGTGATTTTTCATGTGACTGTTGAGGTGATTGTTCATGTGACTGTTGAGGTGATTGTTCATGTGACTGTTGAGGTGATTGTTCATGTGACTGTTGTGGTGACTGTTGAAGTGACTTGTAATGACCAGTGAGATGTCTTGTAAAGTGACTGGTCATGTTACTACTGTTAAGGTGACTGGCCATGCGAGTGTTGAGGTGACTGGTCTTGTGACTGTTGAAGTGACTTGTAATGACCATTGAGATGACTTGTAAATTGACTGGTCATGCGAGTGTTGAGGTGACTGGTCATGTGACTGTTGAGGTGACTGTTCCCAAATATGACTTACATTATGAATGAATAAATATTTCATTAGATACTTGAATTTGTGATTAACACATTATTACATGGAAATGAAAGATCACAGGAACTATTAGAAATAGAGAGTAAATAATATATATACAGTCTAACCTCGTTATCTCCAACTCTTTTAACTTGAAGACCCCGTTTATGTCGAAATATTACTCCGGTCCCAGCCAAACCTCTTTATCTTAGTTATTAAAACTCTGATAATTCGAACCCTGAAAAGTAAAAAAAAAAAAGGGTACTTCGAAGTAAGATATTGGTTTAGATTAATTCTTAGATACAAATAAAACACAAAAGTACGACATCTCACCACTCCGTGTTTATGAACATCTTTTGTGAGTAGACTAGCATGAAATTTCGTTAAATGAACGTATATTTTTCGGAAAAAAACTTTTTTTGTAAGCATGTTAATTGTAAAATTACATACCTGTATTTGTTATATTGATTATGTATATCATTCATTGATTGATTACAAGCATTGGCTATTAATAAAATCAACAATTGCAACTGCTATGTGCAAACAGCAAATTTCTTACCAAATTTATGAACCCACTTAACTGGAATACTCGGATAATTCAAAGTTTTTCAACGACCCCGTCGACTTCGAGATAGTGAAGTTCGACTGTATATCACGTTATTGTATATCATTAGGATCACTTAAACATAAAACTGTGAAACCTAGACGAAAAATTGCATTTCCATTACTGTAGCACTAGGAATCTTTGTTGAGTTGTTTTTGTACTTGACTACACGTTTTTGAATGCTGTTTCTGAAGGGATAGAGAAGTGCACTTTTAACATGCAATTTATATAATTCAAAATCATTTATTACAAACTAATCTTCAAAAAATAAAATTGAAATAAAAAAAATCTAATTTCAACTGTATAGATTTAATTTTAGATAAATGGGTATTTGGTAAAATTGTTTAGATCTGGCAGTGTACCAAGTGTCTGCTAAGTCAGACAAGAAGTCAGGTCTCAATGAAAGCAGCTAAATCCTGGCAGAAGGGTAAAGCGTGCACTTTAAGGCCTACCCTGGTGGTATAAGTGCACTGCTTAGTCTAATACAATCAGAATCATCATTTATCCCAGTCAATAAACCAACACCCAATCGCATAGATCCAGTTCTTCTTTGGGCAACAATTTGATTTCACACAGAAACACATTGAAGACACCATCTACCTTTGTTAATATGAACAAAACAGTGGATGTGACCAGACAGAAACAAACTAGCTAAGCTGTTATTTGAAATTTTATTATCGTTGATCTTGCTTATCGGAATGTGCACTTAAGGCTGTCTGGCTAAAGTACAGATGTCTATGAAGAGTGATTCAGACCAAACTGACCAGCAAGTGACAAGTACATGTGTACTCTACATATCACATGCACTCTCCGTCTGGTTAGCTTAATATGTCATAAAGTACATTTTTTTTTATATTTCTGCTAATGCCACTTAAAAATATTTAATGCATATGTATTTTAAAAATAAGCAAATTTGGTGAACAAATGGATTATAAAACAATTTTCTTCTGTCCCAACCAGGGTTAAATTAATATGAGCCACACTTATCTTTCAAGCAGATTCTGATGCCACAGCAGGAGTCTTCAAGTCACATCTATTATAAGTTACGATTTATCTCCAAAAATGTGTTTATAAGGCATCAAAAGGCTTGTAATGTAATGTAATTTTTCAAGAAAAATTAAATATGAAAAAACTGAGACAGAATATTTTTTAAGGATGCCCGTACGTACCACTGTCAAAAACTGTACTGGTAATTAAATATTGGAAACTGTTTTATCAGGTATTACTATAGCTTTGATTAATCATTTTTGAAAAGAAAACCATACTATGCGGACTTTTATGACAAACAATAAAGATGAAATAATATAACAGATATTTTACAGGAATTGAAGTGTGGAACTGTTACAAACGTACAATATACCATTGATAGCGGATACTTTATGGGAATTGAAGTGTGGAACTGAGTGTAAACAAAATTCAGTGGAGCTAGACCTGGGTCAAACCCTGAACATAACATTGTACATTTTGTAATACCGTTGCTCTAACCGCTTGATTTTGACCCAAGTGCCCAGGCTACAGTTATATCTAAACAGAAGTTAAGGGGAGGCTACTGTATATAGCAAAAGCCACAGTCCAGTGGGATCCTTAACTTAGGATCTTGCAGCAGAGTTGCAGATGCCCCTTAGTAATCCCAGTGTTCTTCCATCCGTCTAAACTTTTGTTTCCAGAGATTATCTTAGAATCCAGAAGTTTTAAATTTCTGATATTTCATATGGTGATACACCTAGATACGGAAGATATGCAATTATGTTTTCTGACCTACACATTTTGGAGGTAAGTTGTATTTGGTGGATAGTTTACAAGAATATTGCCATACCTGTCTCCTTCTTAAATCAAACCATAAATGTTGAAAGGATGTAAAGCACAAAACACAAACCAATCATAGTTATCTTTTTATTAAATAAAAATTATAAATGATGAAATAGAGCTAGGATTCAAAAAGTTCTCAGAGAACCTACAACATCAAAAACTCAAACATTTTAAGATGATTAGACGATAAGTTTAAAAATAAATGCCTGAAGGGTTACCAAGTTTGTATAAATGTATGACCTTGAATTATATTCAAGGTCACAAGGAGCAAATATGTTCAAAATATTTAAACAACTTGTTCTGAATAACCAAAAGCCTCAGGATGTTAATATTTAGTCAGTAGCATGCTGAGATGAAGGGCTACAAAGTTTGTTCAAATGAATGACATTCACCCATATTCAAGGTCACAGGGGTCAAATATGTTTAAAACTTTAAACAACTTCTTCTCAATAACCAAAATGCCCAGGGTGATGATAATTGGCCAGTAGCATGCTGGGATGGAGGGCTACAAAGTTTGTTCAAGTAAATGACATTCACCCATATTCAAGGTCACAGGGGTCAAATATGTTCAAAACCTTTAAACAACTTCTTCTCAATACCCAAAATGCCCAGGGTGATGATATTTGGCCAGTAGCATGCCGAGATGAAGGGCTACAAAGTTTGTTCAAATGAATGACCTTCACCCATATTCAAGGTCACAGGGGTCAAATATGTGAAAAATATTTAACAACTTCTTCTGAATAACCAAAATGCCTAGGGTGATGATATTTAGTCAGTAGCATACTAGGATCAAGGGCTACCAAGTTTGTTTAAATGTATGACCTTGAATTATATTCAAGGTCATAAGGAGCAAATATGTTCAAAATATTTAAACAACTTGTTCTGAATAACCAAAAGGCTCAGGATGTTAATATTTAGTCAGTAGCATGCTGAGATGAAGGGCTACAAAATTTGTTCAAATGAATGACATTCACCCATATTCAAGGTCACAGGGGTCAAATATGTTTAAAACTTTAAACAACTTCTTCTCAATAACCAAAATGCCCAGGGTGATGATATTTGGCCAGTAGCATGCTGAGATGAAGGGCTACAAAGTTTGTTCAAATGAATGACCTTCACCCATATTCAAGGTCACAGGGGTCAAATATGTGAAAAATATTTAACAACTTCTTCTGAATAACCAAAATGCCTAGGGTGATGATATTTAGTCAGTAGCATACTAGGATCAAGGGCTACCAAGTTTGTTTAAATGTATGACCTTGAATTATATTCAAGGTCACAAGGAGCAAATATGTTCAAAATATTTAAACAACTTGTTCTGAATAACCAAAAGGCTCAGGATGTTAATATTTAGTCAGTAGCATGCTGGGATCAAGGACTACTATGTTTGTTAAAGTGAATGACTTTGACTAATATTCAAGGTCACAGGGGTCAAATTTGTTTAAAATCTTTAAACGACCTCTTCTGAATAACCATGGGTCCCAGGATGTTGATATTTTGCAAGTTGCATCCTGAGATGAAAGTCTATAAAACTTGTTCAACATAATGACTTTGTTCGACTTTCAATCACAGGGGTGAAATGTTTTAAAAATAAATAACAGGTTCTTTTGAATGAATTTTAATCATAAATACTGATATTTTAGATCACTTTTAAGGTTACAAGTGTGAGATTTATACCAGGTGAGCGATGCAGGCCCATGGGTACTCTTGTTTATATTAGTTGAATCCCAGTGTTCGGAGTCAGAAAAAGTTTATTCAGAATCAAAAAAAACGTTTGTATTCGCAATCAGAAAGCCTGTGTTACAGGTTTGATATGACAAAAAGCAACTGCTTTATTTTCACCAGACAAATGTTAAATGCTGGAAATCAATCTCTGTGGAGACCAGTCGTGGAACATTTGTCCATTATGTACTGGTAGAATTGAGATACGGAGACCGTCTACTATCGACATTTCTCTTCTGATACACTGACTTCATTTATATCTTCCTTCCTGCCACTAAATGTTAGAATTTAAAAAAAAGACCATTTTCATCCATTTCATGATTTTCTCAAGATAAAATAGCCATTTAGCTTTATCATTCTGTTTTTAAAGTACAATCAGTAAAATCAATATATATGTCTAGATATTCTACAAGGTACTGTTATTCAGGGAAGTAAAATGTCACTCTTCGTGCTGTTGTTATTGTCATAGCATTGTTAATTAGGATGTAATTATGTAAGTGACATTTGGTTCAATTGCTCGTTCTTTCAAAAAGTAATAAAGGTATTTATTCTTCCTGAAAGTTATAAACTAAATTCCTGTATAATATGAGTGCATTAATGCCCAGGTTATGGCCCCATCACCTTAGACAAAAGTACAGCTATATCTGTCATTAGATTGGGATAAGATGTAGCCGATTTATATATCAACAGACACTAACCCTCTGGAGCAGACTTATGGAAAACAGAAGCAATGAACCAATTTTGTCACGAAATCTTTTATCCCGTCCCCAGATGGCCAGGACTGGCTTCCCAGTAGTACAGGAAGGAAATTAAGGATTACGCCATCAAGCTTCTGTATATGAAGAAAGCATGACAATTTTCTGTGTGACCTAGCCTGTCTAAAAGTGTGCACTGAAATGTGTAGAAAATAGGAACAATGATTTACGGAGATAGGTTGTGACACAGACCAGTGTTCACCCCATTAGACAGATGGTGATCAGTAAACGACCATTATCAAACTATTACAGTCCCGTATTGATTTTTCGGCTGTTATTATGACAGAGAAACAGGATATATAGCCCCGCTGGTTTTTGTTGCCACTAATAGAGGGATTAAATCTTACTCATTGTGTAATTCAGTTTGATTAATTATCATCATCCCTTGTTCAGGTGACCAACATACTTGTAAATGAGATAGTTGCTCTGGAGACTTTTTCAATAAGAAGTGATTGATTAATATTACATGAATATTCCTATAATTATCGTAACGGGAAAGAGAATAGTGTGTTTTCACCGGTGTCATGCATAAAAAGTACCCCCCTACCAAAAAGTATCCGGATACTTTTTATACCTGCATAAAATGTACCCCCCCTGCATAAAAAGTACCCCCCTTGTGATAAAAAAAATATTTATCTATTTTCAAACCAATTGAGTTCAGAATTTGATCAGGATGTAACAGTTGAATATTTATCCACCCCTACCCAAACAATCCCCACCCCCGGGGCCAGGAAATGATGCCAAAATATTTTTTAAACACTGGTTTGGAGAGTCATGAAGAAACATTTACAGTTATGTTATAGTCATTACCCAACCTATATTCAATTCCCCAC
>NW_018408645.1:607727-647664 GCF_002113885.1 Mizuhopecten yessoensis
TCATAGGGGGGTACTTTTTGGTCAGGGTATAAAAAGTATCCGGGGGTACATTTTGGTCGGGTGTATAAAAAGTATCCGGGGGGTGGGGAATTGAATATAGGTTGGGTAATGACTATAACATAACTGTAAATGTTTCTTCATGACTCTCCAAACCAGTGTTTAAAAATTATTTTGGCATCATTTCCTGGCCCCGGGGGTGGGGATTGGTGGGGTAGGGGTGGATTAATATTCCCCTGTAATGTCCTGTTCAAGTTCTGAACTCAATTGGATAAAAAAAAAAGAGAAAAATCATTTTTTTATAGGGGGGTACTTTTTGGTCAGGGTATAAAAAGTATCCGGGGGGTACATTTTGGTCGGGTGTATAAAAAGTATCCGGGGGGTGGGGAATTAAATAAAGGTTGGGTAATGACTATAACATAAATGTAAATGTTTCTACTTGAGTCCCAAAACCTTATTGTGTCCAGTGTTTAAAAAAAAAATTGGCATAATTTCCTGGCCCCGGGGTGGGTATTGGTGGGGTAGGGGTGAATAAACATGCAACTGTAACCTTCTAATCAACTTCTGAACTGTTATTGATTAAATTTTTTGAAACATCTGGTTTTTTCATAGGGGGGTACTTTTTATACAGGGGGGGTACTTTTTGGTAGGGGTATAAAAAGTATCCGGATACTTTTTATTCTGCATAAAAAGTATCCGGATACTATTTAAGCAGGAGGTACATTTTATGCATGACACCGGGGATCAAACCCGCGATCCCTAGGTTCTACCATAGAGCTAAAGGGAACCGTAATCCTATGTACAATTAAAAACTGCCACACTACTTCCCTCTTTTTAAATGTGTTTGCCCTCCAACACCACAACCCAGGTTCTAACTCCCTGTGACTACAGGGAAGGCCATGAAAACCATTTGTAACAGGAAAGGGAATAGTGTGTTTTCACCGGGGATCAAACCTGAGATCCCTAGGTTCCCAGTTGGGCGCTCTACCATTCAGCTAAAGGCAAATTCCCTCTAGCTCGAAGCTAGAAGGCGACCGTAATCCTATGTACATTATTTTTCTTAAATATTCATCTTTATAGCAATAACCAATTGTGTAAGGAATGAAAAAAAGTAATAAAAAAGCTCCATAATGAAACAAAATAATAAATGGAGAAAAATAAAATTATAAGATATATTTTGTATAAATATGGTATTTGTAGGGCTATATAGTGAGTTTGTGCAATTTAAATCTGGTAAAGGATTGGGCTATATAGTGAACTTGTGTGATTTAAATCTAGTAAAGGGTTAGGCTATATAGTGAACTTGTGTGATTTAAATCTGGTAAGGATTGGGCTATATAGTGAGCTTGTATTAATTAAATCTGGTAAGGGTTGGGCTATATTATGAGCTTGTGTAATTAAGATCTGGTAAAGGATCATGCTATATAGTGAGCTTGTGTAATTAAGATCTGGTAAAGGGTCATGCTATAAAGTGAGCTTGTGTAATTAAGATCTGGTAAAGGGTCAGGCTATATAGTGAGCTTGTGTGTTTCATATTTGGTAAAGTGTTGAGCTATATGGTGAATTTTTGTGATTAAATCTTGTTAAAGTGTGGGCTTAAAGTGAGATTGTGTGATTAAGATCTGGTAAAGTGTTGGCAATATAGTGAGCTTTTGTGATTATATCTTGTAAAGTGTGGACTTCGTAGTGAGCTTGTGTGATTTACATTTTGATAAAGTGTGGGCTATATAGGGAATTTTGATGATTAAATCTTGTTAAAGTAATGGCTTAAAGTGAGCTTGTGTGATTAAAATTTGATTTAATGTGGGCTATATAGTAAACTTTTGTTATGATATCTTGTAAAGTGTGGACTTCATGGTGAACTTTTTGATCTGATAAAGTTTGGACTATACAGTGATTTATCTTGTAAACTGTTGGGCTACATTTTGAGCTTTAGTGATTTCTCACCACTTGTTTACTGTACAGTAGCCATTGTTCACTACATTGTGAGCTTGTGTGATTTCTCATCACTTGTTACTGTACAGTAGCCATTGTTCACTACATTGCGAGCTTGGGTGATTTCTCACCACTTGTTTACTGTACAGTAGCCATTGTTCACTACATTGTGAGCGCGGGTGATTTCTCACCACTTGTTACTGTACAGTAGCCATTGTTCACTACATTGTGAGCTTGTGTGATTTCTCACCACTTGTTACTGTACAGTAGCCATTGTTCACAATTAGTACAGCACACAACTCCTCTCTGTGTATTAATTATTATTCTGCTCCAGTTCTTTCCTGTTTTGATTAAAATGTAATTAGCAGCAGTGACATTAGAAGGAATCACTTAATTAATTCTTAAATAAAAAGAAAAATAGTGTCAATATAGGTTCTTAATAGAAGCATAGAAACTATGTTACTCAGGTATGTTGTCACATGTCACAGGTGTAAGCCAAGATGTGTTAACACTGTCAGAGGTATAGGCCAAGATGTGTTAACAATGTCAGAGGTATATGTCAAGATGTGTTAACACTGTCAGAGGTGTAGGCCAAGATGTGTTAACAGTGTCAGAGGTGTAGGCCAAGATGTATTAACACTGTCAGAGGTGTAGGCCAAGATGTGTTAACAATGTCAGAGGCCAAGATGAGTTAACACTATCAGAGGTGTAGGCCAAGATGTGTTAACACTGTCAGAGGTGTAGGCCAAGATGTGTTAACACTGTCAGAGGTATAGGCCAAGATGTGTTAACAATGTCAGAGGTATATGTCAAGATGTGTTAACACTATCAGAGGTGTAGGCCAAGATGTGTTAACAATGTCAGAGGTGTAGGCCAATATGTGTTAACAATGTCAGAGGTGTAGGCCAATATGTGTAAACAATGTCAGAGGTGTAGGCCAAGATGTGTTAACACTGTCAGAGGTGTAGGCCAAGATGTGTTAACAATGTCAGAGGTATAGGCCAAGATGTGTTAACAATGTCAGAGGTGTAGGCCAAGATGTGTTAACAATGTCAGAGGCCAAGATGTGTTAACACTGTCAGAGGTGTAGGCCAAGATGTGTTAACACTATCAGAGGTGTAGGCTAAGATGTGTTTACAATGCCAGAGGTCAAGACCAAAGTTTGTTACCAATGTTTGAGAATTTCTGATGGATTTCCTGTATACATGGTGATGATAATGATAACATATTATTGTTGTTGGTACAAAGTTTTGACAGGTGGGGTTCAATATTTACTAATCTATAAGGAGAGATTAATGTTCATGAATTTTCTGGGGAATTAAGACCTCCAGTGAACTGAAGCTTCAGCATGGATTTTTTTGCACTAGAAGACCAAAGCACCAAATAACCCCTGTATCGTCCTGGCAACTGTTGTAATGTTCAAGTGTACTTAACTAGTATCAATAACTGTCACATGTTAATTCCTGGAGAAGTTCACTTAAATAAATATAGATGCAAGTCTAAACAATTGGTTTGTACCTAGAGGCTGTACTGATGGAGTTTGTTAGCATAGATAAATAACTGCTGTCTGTCAAGTGTGTCTGTTTTTGAAAGGATTAGTCTCCCTTGTGCCTGTTTCTAGATTGAAACGATATGTTGGTACAAATCCATCTCTTTAATTAGTTGTACATTTGAGGGTTTTTTAATGTGAATTATCTCCCTTTACCACTAGCGCAGATGTACTTCTTGTTGTATGTTTAACTCTTCCAAAGTCAAGTTTTAGACCCATTACAGTTTATGTATGGGACTTCGGACAATGAATCGGATGGATGATCTTGACCAACTTTGAAGGTCACAGTTGTCAAATGTGTTCAAACATCTTCTTCTGAAGAATGAAGAGGCTTAGGGTCATGGTATTTGATCAGTAGGATGCAGGGATAAAAGAACATCAAGTTCGTTCAGATAGATGACCTTGATTAGCTTTCAAAGTCAAAGGGTCAAGTTTGCTAATACCTTTAAACAACTTGTTCTAAAGAACGAAGCTGCCCAGGCTGATAATGTTTAGTCAGATGGATGCTATTAAATGTGTTCAAATGAATTACATAGACCAACTTTAAAGGTTACAGAGGTTAAACAAGTTAAAACCTTTGAACATTTTCTTCTGAATAATCAAGAAGTCTAGGCTGATGATATTTGGTCAGTTGGATTCTGAGGTGAAGGGCTGTCATATGTATTCAAATGAATGACAAAGACCCACATTAAAGGTCACAAAGGTCAGATGAATTAAAATCTTTGAGGAACTTCTTCAACTTTTTTCTGAAAAATCAAGAAGCCTAGGGTAAGGATATTTGGCAAGTAGCATGCCTTTTAAAATCACATGGGCCAAATTTGTTAAAACTTTGACATCATTTCTTATGAAGAACCACTTAGGGACCTAAGTTCATGATATTTGGCATGTGGCTTAATGGTGTTAAGTAATATAAATAAGGAATCATTAATTAATGACATAAACCAACTAACTTTGAAGGTCAGATTAGCCAAACTTTAAAGTAAGGTGAACAGTAGGAAAATATTCTGACAAAGACCAATAAACTACTGATGTTTTGCCTAATTGAATAAATTTGACCTGGACTATTTTTGAAGGTCACATGTGAAAGAAATGACAGGTGAGCAATAAAGTAACATTGGGCCTATTGTAACAATTGTATATTGATTTATGTATTGTGTGTCACATTCTGTTATTACAGTTTTGATGATGAGGGTTATGGAGCTGTGGATGCTGATGTGAACCTACTGTCCACAGGATTCTCCCTGGTGATGATCTATCTCATCCTCACTCTGGGCAGGTTCAACCTCGTCCATCAGAAGGTAAGTGAACACACACACCCTTCCTAACACATACACTTCTGGTCTGTCTCATCCTCACTCTGGCCAGGTTCACCCTCGTCCATCAGAAGGTAAGTCAACACACACACCCTCCCAAAATACACACTTCTGGTCAGTCTCATCCTCACTCTCGGCAGGTTCAACCTCGTCCATCAGAAGATAAAACAACACACACGCCCTTCCCAAAATACACACTTCTGGTCTGTCTCATCCTCACTCTGGCCAGGTTCAACCTCGTCCATGAGAAGGTAAGTCAACACACATTTCTGGTCTATCAACTGAAAGGTATAGAATCTTTATATTTGGCTTGTAGCTTCCTAGGAAAGAGCCCAACAAAGTTTAAGAATGAAAATGACCTTGACCTCCTTTTAAGTTCACATGAGGCAGATATGTCAAACACTTCTAGCGACTTCTTCTGAAGAACTGGAAGTTATAGAACCTTAATGTTTTGCTGGTTATTTCCTGGGAAAGAGCCCAACAAAGTTTGCGAATGAAAGTGACCTTGACCTACTTTAAAGGTCACAGGAGTCAGATATGACTAACGCTTAGAACAACTTCTCCTGAAGAACTGAAAGGTATAAAATCTTAATATTTGGCTGGTGACTTCCTGGGATAGAGCTCACCAATGTTTGCGAATGAAAATTACCTCAACCTACTTAAGAGGTCACAGAGGTCAACAACATTTTAATGGATTTGTTCTTAAGAACTAAAAGGAATGGATTCATCAGATTTGTCTGGTAGCTTTTGGAATAGAGCTAACCAATTTGAGAAGGAAAATGACATTGACCTACTTACAAGGTCACAGGGAAAATTGTGTCAAGCAACTTCTGAAGAATCAAAAAGCATAGAATCTTATAATAATATCTTGCTGGTAGTTTCAACAGATAGAGCCAACAAAGTTTGCGAGGGAAATATTTTTAGTGCAATATGACATTTAATGAGAATATTTTGCTATGACTGCTTAAATATTCAGGTGAGCGATACAGGCCCTCTTGGGCCTCTTGTTAAAATAAGAGTTTCTAGATAGTCTAGTAAAATGGAGGTATGTGTGTGCATGTGCTATGTAAATAAGATCCCTTAAACAAAAATGATTCTTTTTGACCTATTAGGACTATCAGTGTTAAAGTGAATGTATAATGTTCAGCTGTACATCCCAAGCACAGGTGATCAAAACTCAATGTAGTGTATTTTGCTCACCCCTTTCATGATATTATCATTTTTCCCTAAAAAAAATGTGAATATTTACAGCATAACATCAATGTAGATTCTGTAAAATCCTGTTGTTATTGAAATATTCAAAGGTTGTTCGTTGATTTTTTTCAATTTTGCTATTAAGTCAAACGGCTGCCTTTTAGTTTTTCTGGCCCAGAGATATTAAGCCCAAGATACTGCATTAAATAAAAAACCTTTTTCCTTTTAAAAGACATTAGTCAAGAATGTTTCCTTTAAAAGGATATTTGTTCAGAATGGTTAAAAGGATTTTAACTAAACCTCCCTAGACCAAAGGAATTAAAAAACCCTTTTACGGGTCATCTTCTAAAGTATTTGTGACAGAATTCCTATCTCTCAGATGTTTCTGTTGATGTATCTATGTGGTGGTTGTTAGGGAATATATGGTTGTTAGGGAATATGGTTGTTGAAATACTGTTTAAAGAACTAAAAGTGAGACAGACTGCTACCTAGAGTTGTGTGATCAATAAACTACACAACCCATATGCTGTCATATTCGAAAACATCGTCCAACCAATTAGCCATATCGACAATCACCTGCTCACCAACGTCATTCTAAAACGCTGTCTATTAGCTAGTTCATGCCCATCCAAGAAAAGGTCGCTTTTGGCGTACCTAATTATAACCCTGTTATCAAATGCTAACGACATAAACCTCAATCCTGGACCAAATGACACCTACCAGGACGAAAGGCAATACGACTGTGGGACATGCGATAAGACCGTTGACTGGGGAGAGAAAGGAATCAAATGTGAAACATGTGACCAATGGTACCACGCATCATGTCAAAACATCAACACTGTTTCCTACAACCAACTCGAGGATTCTGAACTGGACATCAGCTGGCATTGCATCCTTTGTAATAGCCCCAACTGTGGCACCACAGTTAATCAAACCAACCTCACAAGCTCTGAATCAACAACATTCTCAACATCAACATTAAATGATCCATCACTCTCGAGTCCAGACGCTAGACCAAAAACTAAACCAATCCACACATCAACTCCAACAAGGAAGCCGCCGCGCAACAAAAATAAAGCCCCACTCAGAATTATAAATATCACCTTTCAATCAATCAAGAGCAAGCAATGCAGACTAGCAAATGTAGTAGAAAGCGTCAAACCAGACATCATCATTGGTACAAAAACGTGGTTAACACCCGATATCAAAGACGCTGAAGTATGCCCTGAAGGCTATGTACTACATAGAAAGGACAGAACATCATCCGGAGGAGGAGGTGTACTAATCGCTGTAAAACAAGATTACAGCAGCGAACTTGTCCCAGATCTAGACACTGACTGTGAAATAGTCTGGGTTAAGATTGACATCAAAGGAACGGCGAACATCTACATGTGTTCCTACTACAGACGGCACATTTCAGACGAGGACAGTTTGATCAACTTCGAAATTTCCATCGCCCGAGCATCATCAAATAAAAACGCAGCAATTGTCATAGGAGGGGACTTCAACTTTCCAGGCTGGGATTGGAAAAACAACACACTGAAACCAAACACCGCCCATCCTCACCTCCACAATCAATTCAGGAGTTAAATCGACAAAAACCATCTTGTCCAACACATCGAAACAAACACCAGGAAAACAAACACACTGGATCTTCTACTGACAAACTGTCCAAGCAAAGTAACAAGAACTGACGTCCTACCAGGAATCTCGGACCATGAAATTGTTTATGCAGAGGTAGATTTTAGACCAGTGATCCACCGACAAAAGCCGAGACAAATACCCCTCTACAAAAAAGCAAACTGGGCTGCGATGAAATAAGATCACAGTGACCTCCTCCCAAACATGACTGCTATGTTTCAAGATGGCCAATGTGAAGTCACAAAAATGTGGGACTCTTTCAAATCACTTATAGAGGCAACGGTAAACAAGAACATTCCACACAAACATACGAAAAATAAAGACGGGATGCCGTGGATCGGAATGGAACTCAAAAAACAACTTAAGAGACAGGAAAGACTCTACAAAAGAAAAAAGAAAACGGGTGACCCACAACATATCGCCCAATACTTGGAACTAAAAAAACAAATTCAAAAATCATCCAGACAAGCATATTGGAAATACATTGAAAACATAGTAACACCCAAGGAAGAAGACAATACCTACTCTTGAATGAAACGATTTTGGACATATATCAAATATAAAAAAGAAAGACAATGTCGGAATTACATCACTAAAGCTAGATGGAAAACTCTTCACAGATGCCAAATCCAAGTCAACCAAGGAACCTGAAATCACCACCAAAGGAATAGAGAAATTACTTTGGAAATTAAACCCACACAAAGCTCCAGGCCCTGACAACATCTCACCCCGTGTACTAAAGGAGCTCTCCAGCGACATAGCCCAAATTCTCCAGTTAATCTACCAAAAATCACTGGACACTGGAATCGTCCCTGTTGACTGGCGTTCAGCAAATGTCACCCCTGTATACAAAAAAGGGCAAAAATTTCAAGCGGAAAACTACAGGCCAATATCTCTCACCTTAGTGTGCTGTAAGGTCATGGAACACATGATCGCGAGTACCATTATGCTCCATGGAGAAAACAACATCCTTTATCCTCTCCAACATGGATTCCGGAAAAACAGATCATGTGAAACCCAGCTAATCGAATTTGTTGATGATGTCTCCAAAAATCTTCAATCCGCCAAACAAACTGATATTCTAATCATGGATTTCGCAAAAGCTTTCGACAAAGTCAATCATAGCCTCTTAATTCATAAACTAAAAACCTACGGAATATCTGGAAAATTTAACACATGGATAAGCAGCTGGCTAAAAGACAGAACCCAAAAAGTTATCATTGACAGTGAAAAATCAGACACAGTAAATGTGGACTCCGGGGTACCACAAGGATCAGTCCTAGGACCGGGACTATTTCTGTTCTACATCAATGATCTACAGGAAAAACTAACATCATCCGTACGACTATTCGCTGATGACACGATTGCCTACCTCACAATCACCAATCAAAATGATGCCGAAACACTCCAAAAAGATCTGGACAAACTTGCGAAGTGGGAAGAAGACTGGTGCATGATGTTCCACCCAAATAAATGCACAGTGCTAACCATCTTTAACAAAAAGCAGACGATAAAACATAATTACACCCTCCATGGTCACATTCTGGAAGCAGATTTATTATGAACAGCCACAGAAACCGTTCAAGCGTTTCATCCATGATCCAACGCCTAGGCTGGTTTTCACTCCAAACAAGAAGACGTCACTCAAGACTCCATATGATGTTCAAAATTGACAAGCAACAAATAGCCATCAAAAAGGAAAACCGAATAGAAACACCAATGAGGAGGTCCAGAAAACAACACGATCGGTCCTACCAAATTCAGGCATGTAAAATAGACCCAAGAAAATATTCATTCTTCCCTCGAACAATAAAAGACTGGAACGAACTTGACTCAAAAACTGTGAACTCGACAAACTTGGAAACCTTTAAGAAAACTCTCAACGAATTGGAACTAAAAAAGCTTAAACTTCTAACAGACCCCGAACTCACTAGGCTTAAGGCTGGTTGGTCGAATCAACCAGCTTTTAACGTCTGACACTACATCAGTGTTTTTTACTTTTTCACTTTTACAATCTAAACTTTTCAATTGTGTGTTCACCTGTGCATTGTGTATCATAAACATTGCATAATCTTCGATAAGACGAAGGAGGCAATTATGTGGAAGAAGAAGAAGAAGAAGAAGTACAGAATATCCAGTTATTAAATAGACTCAATACAAATGTGGTCGACTTTGAATTGACTCCTGAGAACAATGGCCACTATGGAAGTCAAATGTGGTTGACTTTGAATTGACTCCTTAGAACAATGGCCACTATGGAAGTCAAAACTGATCACATATCTTATTAAAGCTACTTGTACACTTCTAGTGGTTTTGTTTTAGACATGGTACATAAACTAGATATGGGTCTTACTTATGGAATAATAAAATCTTTTACCTGTAACTGATCGCGATCAGACTATCTCAGTCGAGGGCTAAGATTCTGTAACAAAATCCCAACCTCGGCTTACGCCTCGGTTGGGATTTTACAGAATCTTAGCCCTCAACTGAGATAACCCGATCTCGCTCAGTTACAGGTTATTGATTTTTTTCTCGCACCTATTAGTTCGAAAAGAACTACTAAGTATTTAATTTTGCTGAAAACTACAAGTATCCCGCCTTTGGCCACAAATGATAATGACCTCTTCACTACTCAAGCTACATTTGAATGCTTTCGCGTAAAAAATGTAATCTGTCCTTACATAGATTACAGCGTATTTCACTGTGTATATTATATTTTATCTACAACATCAAATATCTAACAACATCAAAACTATACATATAACGACAAAACAGAACATTTATAATGCAAATTGTCAATTTCAAGCAGTTAACGCGCGAATAAATGCATCGCAGTATACAAATTCTGCAAAATGTCACATAAAGGTACAAGACAGATCAGATGAGATAGAAAAATCTAGCAAGGGGTATGACGTGGGATATCTATGTCTGAGGTGCGAGAATGTGAACACTAGTGACAGTTTTGTTTCAAATATATATAGACTAGATTTATTTTTTTATGATCTATTCCGATCACTTTCCGTCCATCGTCGTGCGTCGTGTGTAAACTTTTTACATTTTCAACTTCTTCTCAAGAACCAGTGGATGGAATTTTTTCAAACTTGGTCAGAATCATCCTTGGTAGATGAGGCTACAAAATTGTAAAATTAGGATTCCTTCCCCAACCCCTGGGGCCAGGGTGGGGCCCCAAACGGAAAATAAACCAATATTTCAAAAAAATCTTCTTCTCCAGACTCAGAGGTACTACAGTCATTTTCTCGGCATGGATGGAAAGATCATCAGGGGCTTTATTTAAATTGTAAATTTCAGGACCCCCGAGCTAACCGTTCTCCCTTTGGGAGGGGGTAAAGTTTACTATAGTTTATATAGGGAAACAACACTTTTGGGTATATTTTGACAATTTTCTGTAGGAAACTATTCTTACTTGGTAAGAATTATCCTTGGAGGAAGATGGTTTTAAATATAAAATTGGGATTCCTACCCCAACCCTAGGGGCCAGGGCGGGGCCCCACAGGGAAAATTAACCAATATTTCAAAAGTCTTCTTCTCCAGACTCAGAGGTACTTCAGTCATTTTCTCTGCATGGATGGAAAGATCATCAAGGGCTTTATTTAAATTGTAAATTTCAGCACCCCCGAGACACCTGTTCTCCCTTGGGGAGGAGGTAAAGTTAACTATAGTTTATAAAGGGAAACAACACTTTTGGGTATATTTTGACAATTTTCTGTAGGAAACTATTCTTACTTGGTAAGAATAATCCTTGGAGGAAGATAGTTTTAAAATATAAAATTGGGACATCTAAACAAACAAAATAAAGCTACCAATACCTATGATATAACTCTGGTGACCACTAAGGCCCTTGGGCCTCTTGTTAAGACTTAGATATCATTAAAGATAAAAATGTATGAGAGATAGCAGGCTCCATGGCGGTACTATTGTTATATCTTTTGATTCAACATCCAATAAATTTGAAATTTACAGTTGAAAACAAAATGTTGCATTTTCTCAAAGGATACACCAACTATAAACTTCAATGTCATGGAGTTGAAAAAAGTTTATGACCAGTTGTAACCTATGATATTTAAGTGAGAAATGTTTAATTGTTCCGCACAAGACATTTTATATTTTTGATGGCCATGTAATGTGGCTATCTATGTGATGAATTGGAGGGTAGGACTTACTTTTGGGGAAAAGTAATAGGTTGCTCTGGGGAGGGGATAGATCACCTCATGGGCAGGAAAGAGGTGTCTCCAGGGGGAGGGGGGTCAATTCATGGGGAGAGAAGAATTCATTCTGGAAGGACTTAGATTCTGGACCACAGACCTGTTACAGGTACTGTGGATCAATTTAGGTCACAGAAAAGTACCTCTCTACTTAATAGTTGTAGGAATCTCACAAATAACCTACCACAGAAATATCCATGTCTTTAGTACCATTATTGTTCCTGACAAAACAACACCCAACAGTATTACCTGTGTTTATTATATCTCATCGTTTGTGACAAAACAGCCCCCTTGTGTAAATACGGCAGGACTTATATGTTCCACAAGGGTAAAATCAAGGCTTAGTGTGGATGTTAGTTGTGACCTCATTTCGCAGTGCAGTTGTTTTAGGAGGCCTTTGTGGTACCAATTCTCTAATAATTAATGGTATCGTATAAAAAGTGCAGACACACTTGTACAAAATCCATAAGGTTAATCAATACAAAGATACACTGTACCTACATTGTAAGGTTAATCAATACAAAGATACACTGTACCTACATTGTAAGGTTAATCATTACAAATACACTTTTACAAACATTGCAAGATTAATCAATACAAAGATACACTGTACCTACATTGTAAGGTTAATCAATACAAAGAAACACTTTTACCAACATTGTAAGGTTAATCAATACAAAGATACATTGTACCTACATTGTAAGGTAAATCAATACAAAGATACACTGTACCTAAATTAATTGTAAGGTTAATCAATACAAAGATACACTTTCACCAACATTGTAAGGTTAATCAATAAAAAGATACATTGTACCAACGTTGTAAGGTAAATCAATACAAAGATACATTGTACCTACCTTGTAGGGTAAATCAATACAAAGATGCACTGTACCTAAATTAATTGTAATGTTAATCAATACAAAGATACTCTTTTACCAACATTGTCAGGTTAATCAAGACAATGATACATTGTACCAACATTGTAGGGTAAATCAATACAAAGATGCACTTTTACCAACATTGTAGGGTTAATCAATACAAAAATACATTGTACCAACATTGTAATGTAAATCAATACAAAGATACGCTGTACCTAAATTAATTGTAATGTTAATCAATACAAAGATACATTATACCAACATTGTAAGGTTAATCAATCCAAAGATACACTTGTACCTACATTGTAAGGTTAATAAATACAAAGATACACTTGTCCCTACATTGTAAGGTTAATCATTACAAATACACTTTTACAAACATTGCAAGATTAATCAATACAAAGATACGCTTGTACCTACATTGTAAGGTAAATCAAAACAAAGATACACTTTTACCAACATTGCAAGGTTAATCAATACAAAGATCCACTTTTACCAACATTGTCAGGTTAATCAAGACAATGATACATTGTACCAACATTGTAAGATAAATCAATACAAAGATACGCTTTTCCCAACATTGTCAGGTTAATCAAGACAATGATACATTGTACCAACATTGTCAGGTTAATCAAGACAAAGATACACTTTTACCAACATTGTATGGTTAATCAATACAAAGATTCACTTTTACCAACATTGTCAGGTTAATCAATACAGTGTATCATTGTATTGATTAACCTGACCCCCCTGGTACAAGTGTATCTTTGTATTTATTAACCTTACAATGTAGGCACAAGTGTATCTTTGAATTGATTAACCTTACAATGTTGCTACAAGTGTATCTTTGTATTTATTAACCTTACAATGTAGGCACAAGTGTATCTTTGAATTGATTACCCTACAATGTAGGTACAGTGTAAGGTTAATCAATACAAAGATACATTGTACCAACATTGTAAGATTAATTGATACAAAGATACACTGTACCTACATTGTAAGGTTAATCAATTCAAAGATACACTTGTACCTACATTGTAAGGTTAATCAATACAAAGATACACTTGTACCAACATTGTCAGGTTAATCAATACAATGATACATTGTACCAACATTGTAAGGTTAATCAATACAAAGATACATTGTACCAACATTGTCAGGTTAATCAATACAAAGATACATTATACCAACATTGTAAGGTTAATTGATACAAAGATACACTTTTACCAACATTGTCAGGTTAATCAATACAAAGATACACTGTACCAACATTGTAAGATAAATCAATACAAAGATACATTGTACCTACATTGTAAGGTTAATCAATATAGAGATATTTGATAGGAACCCCCCCCCCCCCCCCCACTATTGAATAGATTTCCAATGTGAATTGGCATTTGTTGTTTTTGCATAACATAAAGTATTCATTTGATAAATGCAACAGATCAAATATCTAATTTTAGTTTTTCAAATTTGAGTTAGAATCTTCAACAGATAAGTGACCTCTTGAGATATAAACACTTACTGAGTTTGATTTTATTAAGCAAAGAGTATGCGATGGTGAAATCTCAAAAGAAATCAGAAAAAGTATTGTTCCCATGGCATCGTAAGGCTTTCCTACCAGAAACAAGGTTGAGTAAGAGCTTGGGTCGAGGTCACTTCCTGTCAGGAGTTTAGGAGCCCCACTGGGCATCTAGTGAATAAATGGGCTATCTTAAGGAATGTATCAGTATTCTGACTTTGTCAGTAAAAGTATTGATTTACATATTCATAAAATCCAAATAAATGAATAAAACTCAACTTAATGGTACTGGTATTTGAGTTTGAAATTTTGAATGAACCACTGGACATTAAATCACTGAGATTCATATTTAAAATACTTTCTTTTTATGTATTGTTGGATCAATTTATGATAATGTATCATTGAATTCATATGCTATTGAACCTGTAATTGTGCTATCTACATTGTAGAGATGAACTATTAGGATTCTGCATTAGAGATGCGGTTGTCCACTGTTTTATTTCCAGAGATAATCTCAAAATCCAGATGCTTAAAATTTCTGAACTTAGCGCATGGTGATAAGGTGCTATACATAGCTATGCAATAGGAGTTTAAATAGTTCCTAATGTCAAGGTCATTATGAAACAGAACAGCTGGTGTATTGCTTTCTCTGATCCACCATAGTTCATTTTGCTTGCATCTCGTATTTGAATGATATCATTCATCCTGAATTCCAAGATGGCCACCAGTCCAGTGTCAATGAAATTATTTCTTATTTATGCCAAATTCCCCAAATTTGCAGTTTACTACTGAACATTTTCTTCTCAATTGGGATACTTTCTTCCCAAAATGAGACAAGAAGGCTCCATTCCAAATTAACGAAAAAAAACCACTGCAACGTCACTGGTACTAACAATAGACTAAGGGTAATAATCAGATATAACATCCAAACTTTATTGCCTGACCCTATTTAATTTGTCAGAGTTTGATTTTGCTGCAAATGGTACTTGGTAGATATCCTATGTGAATAATGCCATATCACTGTAATCCCAAAAATCCAAGATGCATCTGTTGCTTCTGATTGGTCGAGATTTAAGGAGGCTCCACCCTTACGCAATAAGCCAGCAGAATTCAATGAAAGTTTCACATAATTGTTGTCACTATGTAGAGGTGATTTTATGAAAAACTAATCATTCCGATAAACTGGGGATTTTTTTGTGAAAAATACCGTAAAATTGAATTTTTGTCAAATTCAACACTTTCATATTTTTTGAGCGTGTGGCATTGTTCAATACTATTAAAACAATAAAATAATGAAAAGAAACATTGCTAATCAACCCTACAAATATTTTATTTATCATAAAATATCTACAACATGTTACAAAAAGCATTTTTAATTGAAATTGTATGGATAAAAGTGACTAAATACAAGCTTAAAGCAAACAGGACACATACAATAATTTTGATCCTGATGAGAGTTGTCTACCTTGAACAAAATCAGAACTTTTTGCAGAGGGATAGAATTTTTACAATGACACTTATTTTCTTCACTTTACCAAAAATTGAGTTTTTATACTTATGTACAAAAACAAGTTTATACACAAACTTTACCCTTTACTACATATATGTTACACATAATATTTTGATCACTATTTATAGGTCTCAGTATATATCATACAAGGACAACAGTGACTTCAGGCTACTTACATAGTATCATAGACTTGCATATTCTATTACATAATACCATCTTACACAGCCCACAGATCATGTGTGTATAAATGCAGATCAGCATGTACATGCATGACTACAGTGTAAGTATAGTGATAGGTGAAGGTCATTGACCATTGAGTAATACCATGATCAGCACATGT
Organism: Mizuhopecten yessoensis; assembly: GCF_002113885.1. Taxonomy (NCBI): domain Eukaryota; kingdom Metazoa; phylum Mollusca; class Bivalvia; order Pectinida; family Pectinidae; genus Mizuhopecten; species Mizuhopecten yessoensis. The sequence continues at coordinate 623,830 of NW_018408645.1, forward strand.
AGCCAATCAGAATACAGGAATGTAGATTAAGGCCAAGGTCATTGACCACTGGTCAGCATCAGCATCTTAGCCAATCAAGTTGCAGGAATTTCGCGCGGAAATTAAGACAATTAACATACATAGCGTCACCCAAGTCAGTTTTAAAATTTTCTTGCTGGGTGAAAGACGTACCACCATAAGACAACTCAACTTCATCGAACCGCCACCATCCCCAGCCACCAGCCTTTATTAAGATATATACACATCGTATATTATATAAACAAGTTATTTAGGATTTATTGTTCTTCCAATAGTTACGTACATGTACATCAAGCATAATATTAGGAGCTGGCATTATATTAGCTAACAGGTCTTAAAGGGCTATCCACTACTCAATAACCCTTTCGGCTTTACGGGCTATTGTTACGTTCTTTGGCCCCAAGTATTATATTACTTACTATTCAAAAAGTATACATTTGTAGTATACAATCAGGCTGTTTAAACGACTCACGGCGAAGAAACCCTTGAGACTCACGGCTCTTGGGCTGGTCTGTACAGCTGTCGGACCTGGCAGTCTGGTTGTATCTAAGTGGAGTTGGGGTTCATCGGACCGAGTGTGGCACATGGGTTTTCCCTTGAGACTCACGGCTCTTGGGTGACTCACCTCTCGAGACTCACGGCTCGAATACACTACAGTTTTACATACTCGGTCTATAATCCCCATGCATACTCCTAGTAATTCAGCCACTGGGACATGAAAGCAACAGTATATAGATATTGCATAATATCATATAATATCATGTCATTCCCAGTGAGCTGAATTACCGTTAGCTTAAATTATGCCAGCCCCCATTTAAGGCCAAATGTTAAATATTTGTATGTGTTGATATATTACAATGTTATATAATGATTATCATATTTTCTTGGATTGACAGAGGGAGTGTTACAGTTGTACTGTATAGGATGACAGAGCAGTGAGTGTGATGAATGTATACATGACCTAATATCGTTTGACATGTTTAAATTCAATTATATGTATAAACTTAAACCACGCCTTTGTTGTTTGTGTATAAACGACGGAAATAGATTAAATTACTATATCTTTGGATATCATTCCATAGCCTGCCTACGCATGGTGTATTTACATGTCAGGTACATAGGTAACCATAGGCTATCGCATGGTATGCCGTTATCATGTGCACGCACATGCACATGCAATTGATAGAGATCTTGATATTTTACAAACCACTGTTTTCACAGAGTTATTGTAATTGCATTTGTGAAACGATTTTTCTGACAGAGCGTAAATCGTTTGACAATAAATGTTGTAGCGACCAAGAGCTTGTTAACTACTGTTAGCACGTGATAGGTACAGGTGAGGTCGGTTATCAAAACACATCAGTCTGCATTCCATGTGCCTCATATACAACCTTCTTGAAGTCGTCTGATCTTATGTCAGTGTTTTTCCGTGAGTTAATTAATGTCTTTGTATCATAAGCTTTATATCTGAAGTATGTGTGATTACACATTTCCAAGTCAAGTCTCGATATCGGGTGTTGACTTATCATCGTCACGCACGTGTATCATTGTTAACCCGGTGTTACTATAAGTTACACTATGGTAATAGAATGCCTGTTACGCAATACGGAAATGACGATATGAAAATACGACAAGAAAAACATGTGTATTATGAAGGGTGGGAAGTCCTTAATGGTTATAACCATTTTCTATTGGTAAGAATTTTTCAAACCTAGTGATAAATAGTACTTAATGGATATCATGCTAGTTTATTAAGTATGTGTTAATCAGAAACCATAATCAAAGATGGACATCAAGGCTTCTGATTGGTTGAGACCTTTCTGGCTATAACTTTTGTGCATGTTTACTAACTTGGTGGGGTTGATAGTTCATGTCGGATACATGTATGTAATGCATTTCTATCTGTACTGAAATTAAAAAATGATTGCTGTGGCTTCTGCTTGGCCAATATTCAGGTGATTTATACTGTCAGGCTCACAATGTCACTTGCTGACCTGTCCCTGTTCTGGTAATCATGTAATTGATTATTCTTTTGATAAATTACCAGAAATATCTTTGATAACAAACCTGTATTATCTTTAATAACAAAACTGTGTTCACTTTTTCAGTTCTATCTGTCTATGGCGGGACTCCTGAGCGTGGGACTAGCCATTGCGTTTGCCTATGGTCTGGCCATCTCATGTGGAGTTCTGTACGGTCCTGTCCATGCGCTCATGCCTTTCCTCCTCCTGGGTAAGTACCTTTTGATGATCCTGTTCATGCCCTCATGCCATCATGCCTTTCCTCCTCCTGGGTAAGTACCCATTGATGATCCTGTCAATGCCCTCATGCCTTTCCTCCTCCTGGGTAAGTACCAATTCATGATCCTGTCCATGCCCTCATGCCTTTCCTCCTCCTGGGTAAGTACCTATTGATGATCCTGTCCATGCCCTCATGCCTTTCCTCCTCCTGGGTAAGTACCCATTGATGATCCTGTCCATGCCCTCATGCCTGTCCTCCTCCTGGGTAAGTACCCATTGATGATCCTGTCAATGCCCTCATGCCATCATGTACTTCCTCCCTCCTGGGTAAGTACCCATTGATGATCTTGTCCATACCCTCATGTCTTTCCTCCTCCTGGGTAAGTACCCATTGATGATCCTGTCCATACCCTCATACCCTCATGTCTTTCCTCCTCCTAGGCAAGTACCCATTTATGATCCTGTCCTTACCCTCATACCCTCATGTCTCTCCTCCTCCTAGGTAAGTACCCATTGATGATCCTGTCCATACCCTCATACCCTCATGTCTTTCCTCCTCCTAGGCAAGTACCCATTTATGATCCTGTCCTTACCCTCATACCCTCATGTCTCTCCTCCTCCTAGGTAAGTACCCATTGATGATCCTGTCCATACCCTCATACCCTCATGTCTTTCCTCCTCCTAGGCAAGTACCCATTTATGATCCTGTCCTTACCCTCATACCCTCATGTCTCTCCTCCTCCTAGGTAAGTACCCATTGATGATCCTGTCCTTCCCCTCATCCCCTCATGTCTTTCCTCCTCCTAGGTAAGTACCAATTCATGATGATCCTGTCCATACCCTCATACCCTCATGTCTTTCCCCCTCCTAGGTAAGTCCCCATTGATGATCCTGTCCTTACCCTCATACCCTCATGTCTTTCCTCCTCCCGGGTAATTACCTTTTGACGATCCTGTTCATGCCCTCATGCCTTTCCACCTTCTGGGTAAGTTCCCATTGATGATCCTGGCCATACCTTCATGCCTTTCCACCTTCTGGGTAAGTAACCATACATGATCCTGTCCATACCCTCATCCCTTTCCTCCTCCTGGGTAAGTACCTTTTGACGATCCTGTTCATGCCCTCATGCCTTTCCACCTTCTGGGTAAGTACCCATTGATGATCCTGGCCATACCTTCATGCCTTTCCACCTTCTGGGTAAGTAACCATACATGATCCTGTCCATACCCTCATGCCTTTCCTCCTCCTGGGTAAGTACCCATTGATGATCCTGTCCATGCCCTCATGCCTGTCCTCCTCCTGGGTAAGTACCCATTGATGATCCTGTCCATGCCCTCATGCCTGTCCTCCTCCTGGGTAAGTACCCATTGATGATCCTGTCCTTACCCTCATCCCCTCATGTCTTTCCTCCTCCTAGGTAAGTACCCATTGAGGATCCTTTGCTTACCCTCATACCCTCATGTCTTTCCTCCTCCCGGGTAATTACTACCCTCATGTCTTTCCTCCTCCTAGGTAAGTACCAATTCATGATGATCCTGTCCATACCCTCATACCCTCATGTCTTTCCTCCTCCTAGGCAAGTACCCATTTATGATCCTGTCCTTACCCTCATACCCTCATGTCTTTCCTCCTCCCGGGTAATTACCTTTTGACGATCCTGTTCATGCCCTCATGCCTTTCCACCTTCTGGGTAAGTACCCATTGATGATCCTGGCCATACCTTCATGCCTTTCCACCTTCTGGGTAAGTAACCATACATGATCCTGTCCATACCCTCATCCCTTTCCTCCTCCTGGGTAAGTACCTTTTGACGATCCTGTTCATGCCCTCATGCCTTTCCACCTTCTGGGTAAGTACCCATTGATGATCCTGGCCATACCTTCATGCCTTTCCACCTTCTGGGTAAGTAACCATACATGATCCTGTCCATACCCTCATGCCTTTCCTCCTCCTGGGTAAGTACCTTTTGACGATCCTGTTCATGCCCTCATGCCTTTCCACCTTCTGGGTAAGTTCCCATTGATGATCCTGGCCATACCTTCATGCCTTTCCACCTTCTGGGTAAGTAACCATACATGATCCTGTCCATACCCTCATGCCTTTCCTCCTCCTGGGTAAGTACCCATTGATGATGCTGCCCATACCTACCCATTGATGATCCTGTCCTTACCCTCATACCCTCATGTCTTTCCTCCTCCCGGGTAATTACCTTTTGACGATCCTGTTCATGCCCTCATGCCTTTCCACCTTCTGTGTAAGTAACCATACATGATCCTATCCATACCCTCATGCCTTTCCTCCTCCCGGGTAATTACCTTTTGACGCTCCTGTTCATGCCCTCATGCGTTTCCACCTTCTGGGTATGATCCTGTCAATGCCCTCATGCCATCATGTACTTCCTCCCTCCTGGGTAAGTACCCATTGACGATCCTGGCCATACCTTCATGCCCTTCCTCCTCCTTGTTAAGTACCCATTGATGATCCTGTCCATACCCTCATGCCTTTCCTCCTCCTGGGTAAGTACCCATTGATGATGCTGCCCATACCCTCATGTCCTCCCTCCACCTGGGTAAGTACCCATTTATGATCCTGTTCATACCCTCATGTCTTTCCTCCTCCTAGGTAAGTACCCTTTGATGATCTTGTTCATACCTTCATGCCCTTCCTCCTCCTTGTTAAGTACCCATTGATGATCCTGTCCATGTCCTGATGTCTTTCCTCCTCCTAGGTAAGTACCCATTGATGATCCTGTTCATACCTTCATGCCCTCATGCCCTTCCTCCTCCTTGTTAAGTACCCATTGATGATCCTGTCCATGCCGTCATGCCCTTCCGCCTCCTGTTTAAGTATCCAATGTTGGTCAAAATGGGGAAAATGATGTGATTGAATATGACAATAACAAAACAGGTGGAAAGTTTCTGGGTTCAGCTGATCAGGAGGGTCCCTCTGGAAGGGGCGGCTGCTCTGACAACTTTCTGCTGCAGCTCAGAGAAGAGTTTTTCTATGCCTTTTCAAACCTAATGAAGAGCCAATTTGACACCTTAAACCATTCTTTTAGGTCTGTAAACTAAAACATGTAAACATAATGTTACAAATACCAACCTTGAAATGGTGTAGTGCAGAAAGCTAAACAAAGCTTGTATCTGCTGCTAGAACAATTAAATATCTTACCATTCCTGGTCTGACAGGCCCAGAAGTCTGATGTATTTATAACCCAACTAGCTTCACACTCACTTTAAATGCTAATAACATTTCACATTTATTTGACGACATTGATTTGACTGTGTTTATGTAGTAAGTGGTTAGTGTTAATTCAGTGCTGTTAATGTGTTTCCTACAGTCTGATACAATTACAGTACCTAATCAATGCTGGTCACATGTTTTAGGTTCTGTCACTTAATAATGGTCAGGAATGATTCGTCTCAGTTAACAGTTTCATTGCTTACTGTGCCATAATTTGGTCTCCTAATCTTCTGTCCCAAATTATTACTCTTTGCTGCACAATAATGTTTATGAAATGTAAATAAGTGCTAAATATTTTTACACCACTCAGATATTATGTGTGATTTTTCTTAAATAATACAGCAAAGATTAAAGACTCGGGACATATTGTTTCTGTCTAGATTTCTATTTTTATAATTGGAAAAAAAAGCGTTTTAAAATCTTCATTGGCAAGAAAATAAATATGAACTTTAGCTCAACTTTTCATAGCATTATCTGTCATCCATCATTTGTTTCATGTTTTCTACGTCTTGTTTAAATGAACAACCTTGACCCACTTTCAAGGTCACATGTCAAATGTGTTGACAACTTTTCAAACAACATCCCATAAAAATGGATGATGTCTAAAGCAGCGGTAATAAGTCTTGTTAGCTTGCAGTGGTGAGTTAAGGACTACCATATGTGTTCATCTAAGTGACCTTGTTCCACTCTCAAGGTCACATGTGTCAAAAGTATTAAAAGCTTTAAAGAACTACAGTGCCTACAGTGATCTGGAGCAAGTCTATTTGGAATAACAGGAATATACCCATACATTGAATATTGAATCCTTATCGACATTTCTCAATTTCTAATTTAGTTGTTGTTGATTTGAAAATACCATCCAGGCCTATGGGCCTCTTATATAAAAAAATGAACTGGCCTTTTTCATGTAGGCAAATGATGCATTCATAACAATGCAGGGAAGCTTTCTAAAATGGTCTAATGACTCAGGTTAAACTTAATGGTGAGCGTGTAATAGTTACAGATCGGATGTTAACACCTACGATTCAGTAGTGAATACTGGTAAGTGCTTGAAACCTTTTGTGAATTTACAAGCCAATGAATTGCTCATTACAGGCACGGGCATTGGACAGACATAGAATCAGTCGGAGGTGTCAACGATGCGTCGGCAGACTCTATTAGAGAAAGCTGTTTGTCAAGTGTTGTTTCTGTCTGTATCAATTCCAATGTACTTTAACTGTCTGCCATTCCTGCGTTGAGGTGAAAACATGCTAAGTGGGATGTCTGACATCCAATTTGGTCTTGAAATTAAACAAATGTAATAAAAATACTACACCTGTTGTAGCTTATGAACTTGGCACGTCCTTGCCTTTTACCTTTTTTTAATCAAACACCTTCAGACAATGACACTTTTTAAAAGTCTGATCCAATGTATACAAAATTGCATAATTACAGAAGATTGCCTGACTGTGTATTTTTATGGGATGTACCGGTAATTGAATGATCCAATGTATACAAAATTGCATAATTACAGAAGATTGCCTGACTGTGTATTTTTATGGGATGTACCGGTAATTGAATCGTGAAACAATAGAATTAAAGTAATTTAAAGTACAAAGATGTTTACAAAGATGGAGGATTTCTGGTGACACAAAGTCATCTGAAAAATCCCATCAGCTGATCCTCCTTCCTTAGAGTCACATCACTGTCACACTGACAGAGTTAATGAGATTTTTCCTTTTTTGTGAAGGAAAATTCCTTGGATGGCATCTGATATACAGTATTTTACAAGGAATTTCGGCCATTCTGTTCCAGTAGAGATTGTCAACTGTGTCGAGCTGGCAATGAAATAATTAAATTTCCGAATTGAGTAAATTAATCATTTAGGAAGATTCAGAAAAACTACACTTGTAGAAGACATTTAAAAATGAAATCACTTCTTTTATGAGTTTATGAGAAAACTAATTCCCTGCCATGTTCACATGGGTTGGAATAGTGATGCTTTCAGATTTTGTTAATTTACTTTATGGGGGAGAAAGATGGGGAAACACAGTGTCCCCCATGTCCATCTGGTCCTGCTCCATCCCCTTTCAGTATAGATTTGTTCTAGTTACAAAATTATATCTCCCCCCCCCCCCCCCCCCCCGGGGGGGGGGGGGGGGGGGGGGGGGGGGGGGGGGGGGGGGTAGTATACTAGATTCAACTTTTCTTCCTGCCTGTCTGTTTTTGGACATTCAACCCCACAATGTATCTGTCTTCTGTACGTCCATGGATAAAATATTGTCTCGACTACTCCTCCTAAACTGACATGCAGATTTCAGCAAAATTGTATGTGAATGATCAGTACATCATTTAGTTGTGCACCTGATAGTGAAGTTTGGTAATGCTATCTATCTCTAAGGAACTATTGAAAGGATTGTGATGAAGCTTGCATCAATAATCCTTTTGGTCCATATTTGTTCATACTCCAATTTCATTGAGAATATTTTGCAAGAGTTGCTTACATTTAAGCGATAAATACATGGGTCCGAAAGACCAAGGTTAGCTTATGTCATACCGTAGCGTCCGTCGTCTGTATGTCAACAATTTCTTCAAACTACTTCTTCTTCTTAACCACTAATTCAAATTTAACTAAATTTGACTCGAAGCATCCCTAGGTGATGGGGATTCAAAATATTACAAATGGTAGGGTTAACCCCCCAGGGGGCTGAGGGGCGGGGCAAAAAGGGGACAATTTGGCTATATTGCTATAAACGACTTCTTCTGTAGAACTGTGCAATGGATATCAATCATATTTGGTCAGAAGCATTCATGGGAGGCGGAGATTCAAAATTGGACAAATGGTTGGGCTGACCCCCAAGGGGCTGAGGGGCGGGGCCAAAAATGGTTATTTGGCTATATTGCTTTAAGCTACTTCTTCTCTACAACTAGAAAATGGACATCAACCATATTTGACTGGAAGTATCCCTAGGTAGTGGGGATTCAAAATTGTACAAGTGGTAGGGCTGACCCCCCAGGGGGCTGAGGGGCAGGGCAAAAAGGGGTCAATTTGGCTATATTGTGTTAAGGGACTTCTCCTCTGGAACTAAGAGATGGATATCAACCATATTTTTCTGGAAGCATCCCTAGGTAGTGGGGATTAAAAATTGTACAAATAGTGGGGATGACCCCCAAGGGGGCAGAGGTGCGGGCCAAAAGTGGTCAATTTGGCTAAATTGCTATAATGACTTCTTCTGTAGAACAATGCACTGGATATCAATCATATTTGGTCAGAAGCATTCATGAGAGGCAGGGATTCAAAAGTGTACAAATGGTGGGACTGACCCCCCAGGGGGCTGAGGGGCGAGGCCAAAAAGGGTTATTTGGCTATATTGCTTTAAGCGACTTCTTCTGTAGAGCTATGCACTTGATATCAATCATATTTGGTTGGAATCATTCATGGGGCCAAAAAGATTTTATTGTTTGGAAATGTTTGAGATCCCCACCCTATAACCATATATATAATTGCTGAGTATGAAGAGAAGAATGCACATAAGTTTCCAGGATTGCCCAGGGGTCTGGCCCCACCCTTTAGACATAGTCCCTGGGTCATAACTTTGAAACGGTTGAGATCCCCACCCCAAAACTGTATTTACAAATGCTGGGCATAAAGAGACAAATGCAGTCATGATATAAGAATTGACGCCAGGGTCTGCCCCACCATTGGAAACTTAACCTCTGGGTCATAACTTTGAAACGGTTGAGATCACCACCTCAAAACTGTACATAATAATAATAATAATAATATACAACATTTATATAGCGCCCTATATAATTTGTAAAATTACTCTAAAGCGCTTTACAACATATGGATAACAGTAATGGTTATAATTGTGAAAACAGAAAACAAAGGCTTACAATCATTTTTATACATTTAAGCATGCAATGTGCACATAATTGAACAAATAAAAGGGTGGTATTTACATTGCAAAGATTCTAAAATGCAGACGTGAAGAGGTGAGTTTTGATGTCCCTTTTGAACTTGGCCAGGGTATTTGACTTTCTAATAGCAGATGGTAAGCTATTCCACAATGTAGCCGAAACCCTCCCAAAGCATCTGTTTCCGTAGGTCACAGTCCAAATTTTGGGACACACAACAAAGATTCTGACTCTGACCGCAGTGATCGTGACAGCTGATACAGGGTAACAAGCTCCTGTAGGTACTGAGGAGCTGTTCCATTCAGTACCTTGTATGTGTACACCAGAATTCTGTACTGCGACCTGTATCGTACAGGTAACCAGTGCAACAAATAAAGCACAGGTGTTATGTGCTCTCTCTTTCGAGTACGAGTAACTAGCCGTGCTGCAGTGTTCTGGACCCTCTGCAGACGACTAGTTAGTTTGTCAGATAATCCAACCGAGAGGTAACAAGTGAATGCACCAAAATCTTGCATGCATCTGCAGTTAAAAACTGCCGAATACAGCCGATGTTCCTGATCTGGTAGTAACAGGATTTGGCAATAGCGTTCACTTGTTTCTGCATGTTCAGTGAACTATCAAAGTATACCCCTAGCTTTTTAACAGCTGGAACAGTCTTAATAGTTCTGGCACCGACCTTGAGCTGGAGAGCCATTGTTTGCTGACACTTTGGCCCTCTGTGCCTGTTGTTTACACTTGCAATACAGGGGGTGGCTTTCAGAAGAATTTTGATTGTACATAGTTAAGAAGTAAAAAGAACATGCACATGCATGGGTATTAAATTATAATCGGTCATTGTGTGGCCAATGTGGCAGAATTTTAAATAGTTAATCTGTAAAATCAATTATATACAACATGTGAAATATCTTTGAGCAATATTTTAATTAACTCTGAAGTGATGTTGATTGTGTGACCTATATCAATGTTTAGTCCTCCATATATCCTTGTCAGGTATTGGGGTTGATGACATGTTCGTGATCGTGGAGTCCTGGAAAAACTTGACCCCAAAGGAAATGCAGCTGCCCCTGGTGGACCGGATGGCACTTTCTCTCAAGCACGCTGGCGTGTCTATCACTGTGACCTCCATCACTGACGTTGTGGCTTTTGCTATAGGGGCTTCAACGGTACGTTCCTGGACGACATCATGTAAATCATTGGGTTGTGCAGTTCAAATAATGTAAATAGAGGATATTTAATTATTTCACTTTTATGGCAGAATATTAATATTTTCAAGCGAACTCTTTGATGCCAGGTTGTAATGACGTCATGCTTGACAACAAGGCAGAGCGCAATTTTGAATGTGTTACTCAAAGCAATTCTGACGTTTGCTGCTATTATCTGGTGAGATTTCCAAACAAAAATAACATCAATTGTGTAGTTATGTTATTACCATAATGAATGTTTCAATGTCGCTTCATCTGAACTTGAAACTGAAAATCTACGAAGTGAATAGAAAGTACTGTTCTTATTGAACAAAGCTGAAAGTGATATTCACATGTGAAGATATATATTTCGTTTATCTTCACATATCTGATATAAGTTTTTATCAAATAGATAATTCCTTATATTTCACCGATAAAAAATGTGAAACATGTAAATCAGTTTCTTTTGTGCTGGATTTGTTAAAAAGTGTAATATACCTCACGTTAACATTTTGGTATATTTTGTACAGAAAGAATAATCCAGTAGCTATATGTACACTTACTATATATACTGTACTGTATGATTTTTCAGGTGATTCCAGGCCTCAGTGGCTTCTGTATCTATGCAGCCCTGGGGATACTGGGTCTTTACGGTCTCCAGGCAACCTTCTTTGTGGCCTGTCTGACGTTGGATCAGCGTAAGGTGGAGGCCTCGCGTGATGGTTGTATACCCTGCTACATACACAAAAACTATACCCCAAATTCCTTCAGCCAATGGAATATAATGAGTACAATCTTTGAAAAATACATTGGACCCACTTTGATGAAGTTTCCTGTCAAAGTAAGTCTATTATCATTTAAACATAAGCATTTCTGGAGATTTAACTTCCTTATGTGGCATTGTGACCTAATTTTGTTGGTCTATCTATCCATCAACATTTTATTGATTTTTTTTTGAATATTTTTTTTGAGGTCAAGATTACTCCTCATTTGTTCCTGTAGTCTAGCTGTTAACTTGATTGCTTCTATACTGTATGTATCTCAATCTGATTGGCTGAGGATATTTGCACAGATGATATCTATATATATGAAAACAAACCTGATTTTTTTATCTTTCTAAATGTGATAAGTTTGGACTTCAATTATTACAGCATCTGTCTCTTTACAAAACATTCAATTGATGGTAGATATTACAGTACAAAAGATATCTGAGCCTTTTCCAGATACCACGTCTACTAGTCACTTATATCCATGCCTTTTTTCAGGTGCTGGTTCTACTAGTCACGTTCGCTCTACTTGGAGTCAATATCTGGGGGTTTTACCAGCTACGGCAGGACTTCAGCCTAACAATGTACATCCCGTCCGATTCCTACGCTCATAAATACGCCATGGCCAGGGAGGAGTATTTCCCGTCTGACGGGCTTGACACCGCTGTCTACTGCAGTAAGTAAATGCATGGGAGTTTATGCCACACCCAATATCCATACAAACAAATACGTCGTTGCAGTTTATACATTGCAATGACATCACAATGTGTACAGTGTCTGATGGTCATCTGTACCAGCTGACATGCTGACTGTAATTTGTGTTCATCAGCACTTGTGTTGTGTTGTGTTATGTTCAACTTGATATGACAATGTCAACTATTATCAATCAATATCAAACATTGATATAGTTTAGCAATATCGCTCAAAACGCAACAAGTTTGCCACTAGACTTCTACTTTCTCTTTTGTCGCTGCAGTGATCACAGCCACAATGGACTGTCCTGGTGAGGATATGAGGACGGTATATTTCTAGAGTAAACATTTACTATTTTAGCTGGAATGGCAAGAGACATAACGAAAATACAATAGACTTTTGACCCTGGAATAGCAGCTTACAAGGAAAAGAAATAATTACGTTCTATGAGATTCATATACCAATATTTGTATCATTCTCTTTGAGGCCTGCCAACGTTTAAAGCATTGAAGAGTTCCAATATTGACAGATGAGCTATGACGCTTGGTCCATAAACTGGCCCAGTGCACCCCATTATGCAAAATCAACATGTATAAGATATATGAATTTAACTATTGTTTTGTGTCTGATGAATATGTGAATATGCTTTTAAAAACTTTTCAAATTTTGTAAAACATACAATATGATGTCCAAAAATTGCTGGAAAAAACAATAAACATTCTCTGTTTATGTTTTTACCAATGAAATATTAGGTTTATAATGAAATTGTTTGGATTTTTATATTCTTTTTTATTTTATTTTTTCACAGTAAACTGACTTATTTGAGAGCATTGGTGATTTGCTTTAATGTTGACTCACATGTTTACCTATTTGAAATTTATGAAAAGAATAGGCCTTGTTTCTAGATGAAAACCAGATATATATTATATATAGAGTAGATAATAAATAAACAAGTCCTTGCAAAGGAAAATATAGAATAAAATAATAAATGTGTAAGATCTAAAAATAAAGATGTAAAATAATAAGTATGTTTTATCATTTATATACACATGTAAATACACAAAAAAAGAGAACAATTTCATATTTTTATACACCCGTCAAATTTGACGGGAGTATTATATATAGTATGGCGTTGTCTGTCCGTCCGTAGGGCCAGCCGGTCGGCGTAAACTTTTGTTTGTACGGCAATCTCCACCTACATTTTTCGACCGATCTCTTTGAAACTTGGTATACATTATAATCATGATATGAAGTTGTGTCTCCCTTAACAGAATTTTGAATCGACAATTTTTGCAAAAGTTATTGCCCTTTGTTCATTTCAGTATTTGATTTTTGTCCGGCATTTTTGCTCCTACATTTTTAAACGGATCTCTTTGAAACTTAGTAGGCTAAATAATCATGATATGTTGTTGTGTTTCCTGGAAATGAATTTTGATTCGACAATTTTTCCAAAAGTTATTGCCCTTTGTTTTTTTAAGTATTTGATTTTTGTCCGGAGATTTTCTCCTACATTTTTATAGCATGTCAGCTAACCAATCTTTGAATGATGCAGATCTTATTTCAATGTAAGAAAGTATATAACACTATATGGCATTCGACGGGCGTATATTGTTCCCCCCCGCGGTACTCTTGTTCTAATATTCAAGTATTGTATTCACACCATGCTATGTAATATAACTTAAGCACTGATTAAGAAACACTAGGAATTCCCTCCTCTGAATCTGATTTATAATGGGACCTGATAATATATTTGATTTGTAGAAGACTTTGAGTACCACAAGAGTCGGGATTTGATGGAGAAGATGTACCACAATATAGTTGAAGATCCATACATCATCAATGGTTCTGTTGTGTTCTGGTTCTCCGCCTTTAATGACTGGTTTGACACGGTGAAGGATGAACCGTCCGTGGCCCCTGCCATTTATGGAGGTATAGTTTTTGTGACTTTGACTAAAGGGAATGGGACCTTCGAATGGGTGGGATATCGACCTTTATTGAAAGGGACAGGTCTTTGAATTGAAGGGATTGTACCCTAATCTAAAGAGTTGCACTTTATTATGAAGGGTTGCAGGAATGGGACATTCATTAAAATCGGTCAGATTTTCATATTAACTTATTGTACCCAAATCTGTTGTGCAGCTTTTTGATGTGAAGTAGAGAACCTTTATATAAAAGGGATTCTGATAGGAAGTTTGTGACCCTGATATAAGGGGAGGTAATGCTGATTGGTGTAACTGGAAACCTTGAAGGGCAGGATTTTGATTTAATTGAGCAGAACTGAGATCTAGGAAATTGGAAGGCTGATCAGAGGGGTAAATTAGGGGTAGGAACTCTGATAGAATTGAGAAGAGCTCTTATCTGAGGAAGTGAGACGCCAGAACTGTCATTAAAAGGGTGATTAACTCATGTCTCTGAGGAAGTGTGTGTTGGGGTGGGGGGAGATATGTGATCCCCTTGGGGGCCATAACCCTATAACTATGATTAGAGGTTCTCTTAGTAAAATTGCTGTGATTATGATCAAATGGATGTTGGATTTAAGATCGTAAGTAATAATAGATATGGTTTGTCCACAGATGTACCGTATCCATACTCCAAGGCTTGGTTTGCATTACTGCTACACCGTTTTGTCTACCAGACCCCACAGGGCCAGGCCTACCAACAGTTCATTAAGTTTGAGTTTGCATCATCGACTGGCAACCCAATTATCTTGGTAAGTCCCTCTGTATATCCCTGTCTTTTATCCTGTCTTCATCAAGCTGTGTCAGGTGTCTAGAGAGTCATTACTTTACACCTATAGTTGATGAGCAGGGGATTGGAAATAAGCTTTCTATGGCTTTGATGGGCTATCCCAGGGTAAGGCAAAATACAGAAATTATATAAATCAACTTTGTAAATAACCTACTTAAATGAAAATGTTTTGTTGTGCATGCCCTTTCCTGAATAAATCTTATTATTATTATTACTATTAAGCCTGTTCTCCATATATTTCAGGATTTTTTTAAGGGGTTGGGTTTTGGGTGTGAAAAATTAATAGCTATCATATGTCATTTTAGGCAGGTTTCTGAAACCTGATATGATCTAGCATGGCATGAATTGAGAATTTCTTTTGGTAAAACTCACTTCTCTTTAGAATACATGTACACATTTGTGCTATAGTATTTAGATGGTGAAGAGTATTATCTCTCTTCAATGCACACCAAGTATGAAAATGAAGAAAAAAATTGAAGGGAGACAACTGGATATCCAATTTCACAATTAATTTTCCATTAAAATATTGATTTTGTCAACTGGAAATTCAGAGATCTTGTAATTTTATATAAACTCATGCATTTAGATGTTGACATGATTGTTTCAGGGAACATATTTTACACTGCGACACACCTATCAACCTGACTCTAAGTCTGAGATCATCGCCATGGAGAGTCTAAGACATGTTGTAGATAATTTGGGGCTCCCTGGAGGGGGATGCTTCGCCTACACCGATGTTTACCTTACATATGAAACAAATAAGGTATGAATTGTTATTCAACATTTTGATACAGAATGTTGGAAAAGCTCTGTTTTAAAATCAGATTTAAGAAAAAAAAATGAAGAATTGCTAGATTATTGTTTCCATTGTCTAAGGAATAAAGATGTTGCATATCAAGTCACATTTCACTTTGTTCGTCATTCAATTTGAACATCAGTCCTCATGTAACAATACAAGGGAGGTAACAATCAGTCCTCATGTAACAATACAAGGGAGGTAACAGCCGTCAAACAATGGAACAATTTTAGTAATATATATATATTTATGATTGCATCTAAACATAGGTTTTTCAAGTTTTAAACCTTTAAGAAAGGCTAATGCAGTCAAGACAGTGGCAGAACTGCCAATGTGCAGCATAGGTATTTGCCTACAAATAAATCTCTTAGTAAAACAGTTTCTGTTTTTGGCCCCCCCCTTCAGATGGTGGGCTATTCAAATTACCTGTCGTCTCTGGTCCTTGGTCTGTGGTCTGTCTGTTGTCTGTTTTTAAACAATTCTTGTTATCGCTATTCCTCAAAAGGTGCTTGACAGATATTACTCAAAATTTGTATCAAGGTTCCCCTTGGTCCATAATTGTGTGTGTATTATTTTGAGACTGATTAAAAAAAAGCAAGATGGCCACAGGCAACATCTTGGATTTTGACATTTCAAGAATATTATCACTATTTCCCAGGAAGTACTTTATAGATATTTCTCATTTTGCAATGATTGGTTCTATTTCTTTCACATTATGTACTGTACCTCAAGGTGCTTTTACTATTAACATGCCTCGATCAAACAGATAAGAAAAAAAGAAGAGAAAAGATGAAACTGATAGAACTAATGAAGATGGTACGATGATGGGCGCCAAGATCCTTCTAGGATGTCCTGTTTTTAGCTCACCTGGCACGAAATGCCAAGTGAGCTTATGCCGTGGCGCGGCGTCCGTCCTCCGTCCGGCGTCCTGCGTCAATTTTTAACTTTAAACGACTTCTTCTTAATAACCGTAAGGCCTAGGGTGATGATATTTGGCCAGAAGCAAACTGGGATGGTGGGCTACAAAGTTAAAATTAAAGACCTTCACCCATTTTCAAGATCACTGGGGTCAAATATGTTAAAAACTTTAAACATCTTCTTCTCAATAACCAAAATGCCCAGGGTGATGATATTTAGTCAGTAGCATGCTGAGATGAAGGGCTACAAAGTTTGTTCAAATGAATGACATTCACCCATATTCAAGGTCACAGGGGTCAAATATGTTAAAAACTTTAAACAACTTCTTCTCAATAACCAAAATGCCCAGGGTGATGATATTTAGTCAGTAGAATACTAGGATCAAGGGCTACCAAGTTTGTTTAAATGGAAAACCTTGAATCATATTCAAGGTCACAATGAGCAAATATGTTCAAAAAATATTTAAACAACTTGTTATGAATAACCAAAAGACTCAGGATGTTGATATTTAGTCAGTAGCATGCTTATATCAAGGACTACTATGTTTGTTAAAGTGAATGACTTTGACTTATATTCAAGGTCACAGGGGTCAAATTTGTTTAAAATCTTTAAACGACCTCTTTTGAATAACCATGGGTCCCAGGATGTTGATACTTTGCAAGTTGCATCCTGAGATGAAAGGCTATAAAATTTGTTCAACATATTGACTTTGTTCGACTTTCAATCACAGGGGTGAAATGTTTAAAAAAAAAATAACAGGTTCTTTTGAATTAATTTTAATCATAAATACTGATATTTTGCCTGTAGCTTTATTTTAGATCACTTTTAAGGTTACAAGTATGAGATTTATACCAGGTGAGCGATGCAGGCCCATTGGGCCTCTTGTTTATTGTTTAATCATTGTCTTCACGCTAATTTCATATATGTAAAAATGTGTTGCTAAATTATTATTTCTCATATCTCAGACTATCATCCCAGCATTCAGTTTCTTTTAAGTAAGCCTAAGTCAATTCTAATAGGGAACCGTTGACACTTTCTGTAAACGAGAAGTGTAGGGGGGGGGGGGGGGGGGGGGGNCCCCTACCATGACTCTGTCCCGGACATACTGGAGGCCTCGGCAGTCCCCAGATGGCTTGCCTACACATGAATTAACCAAGCTACGCCACAGTCAGATGTGTAGTTAGTAATGTTTATGAATGTCTTCAAAGTCAGATAATTTTAAATTTAAATCTTAATTGTAATGTATTGTTGACCTTACTGAAATTGTATATGTTTTCAGATACTTCAACGGGAGCTGTACCGGAACCTCCTTCTGGCTGTGATCTGTGTGTTCATTGTCACCCTTCTATTGATAGCAAACTTCCGCACCAGTCTCATCGTATTCACATGTGTCATTTTCACCCTGGTAAGGCTCAGAGGTCATGTAAATGGGGGCAAAAGTCATTTGCATAATGTGTAAAAAAAAAAAAAAAATCAAACTGGAAAACATTAGAAATACATACGTGTGATCCAGTCTCTTTGATTATTTGCCCATCCTAATCCTTCTGAATGGCGAGACAAATTTCATTTGGAATTCATAAACCTGATCAGTAAATTTATTGTATATGACTACCTTGTAGGTTGATGTAGCTGGTACACTTCACTTCTGGGGTGTTACCATAGATACAGCAAGCAGCATCCTGCTGACCCTGTCAGTGGGCCTGGCGGTTGATTACTCCGCCCATATTGGTCACATGTTCATGACAGTCCAGGGAACCAGACCAGGTATTTATAAAGACAAGAGTCCACAAATTACAATCAGGGCCTACAGCACTTTCTGTACACCAGAACATATCTCAGGAATAGCTCAACTGTTGCCATATTTGTTATCTCATTACCATAGCAGGGCCTACATTGCAAAGGCTTACTTTTGTAAACAAAGATGGCTGCCTCCAAGAGTGAGCATGTTGATATCACACCTCTGTGAGAAAGGGATGGTTCAGTGTTAATTATCAGCTTATATGATAGTAGTGTGTTTATTCAAATGATATACTCTATTTATCTTATATTCTGTATAACCATTATACAGACAGCATTTATTAATGTAATGAAGTCACTATGAGACTGTTGATCATCATTACAAGTCATCAGGGCTTTAAATTCTCTTTAAGTTCATGGCCTTCATATAAATGCCTGAGTGTTTCAAGCTGTTTCTCTTTTATGTTTGAATTGAATTCACAGCTATTGTGGTGCACTGTCGACTAACTCTTTGATCCTTACACCAGAATGCCTCTTTGGACAGAATTTGTCTGTATTGCTCTGCTTTTTACTCTGGAGTTATTTTCTCATTTATGGAAGGTGCTCGCGATTCCTAATTGCAAATATAGATAGTTCAATGGGGAGATAACTGACCAGGTTCTATTTGGAGGTAACTGGCCAAATTCTATGGGGAGGTAACTGACCAGGTTCTATTGGGAAGACAACTGGCCAGGTTCTTTGGAGAGGTAACTGGTGAGGATCAATGGGGCGATAACTGGTGAGGATCAATGGGGAGGTAACTGGTCAGGATCTTTATGGAGATAACTTGTTAGGATCAATGGGGACGTAACTGGTCAGGATCTATGGGGAGATAACTGGTGAGGATCTATGGGGAGGTAACTGGTCACGATCTATGGGGAGATAACTGGTGAGGAGCAATGGGGAGGCAACTGGTCAGGATCTTTGGGGCGATAACTGGTGAGGATCAAGGGGGAGGTAACTGGTCAGGATCAATGGGGAGGAAACTGGTCAGGATCTTTGGGGAGATAACTGGTCAGGATCTATGGGGAGATAACTGGTGAGGATCAATGGGGAGGTAACAGGTCAGGATCTATGGGGAGGTAACTGGTCAGGATCTATGGGGAGATAACTGGTGAGGATCAATGGGGAGGTAACTGGTCAGGATCTTTAGGGAGATAACTTGTTAGGATCAATGGGGAGGTAACTGGTCAGGATCTTTGGGGAGATAAATGGTGATGATCTTTGGGGCGATAAATGGTCAGGATCTTTAGGGAGGTAACTGGTCAGGATCTTTAGGGAGATAACTGGTCAGGATCAATGGGGAGGTAACTGGTCAGGATCTTTGGGGAGATAACTGGTGAGGATCAATGGGGAGGTAACTGGTGAGGATCAATGGGGAGATAACTGGTCAGAATCTTTGGGGAGGTAACTGGTCAGGATCTTTGGGGAGGTAACTGGTCGGGATCTTTGGGGAGATAACTGCTGAGGATCAATGGGGAGGTAACTGGTGAGGATCAATGGGGAGGTAACTGGTCAGGATCTATGGGGAGGTAACTGGTGAGGATCAATGGGGAGGTAACTGGTCAGAATTTTTGGGGAGATAACTGGTCAGGATCTTTGGGGAGGTAACTGGTCAGGATCTATGGGGAGGTAACTGGTGGGGATCAATTGGGAGGTAACTGACCAGGTTCAATTGGGAGGTAACTGGCCAGATTCTATGAGGAGGTAACTGTTCAGGATTTATGGGGAGGTAACTGGTCAGGATCTATGGGAAGACAACTGATGAGGTTCTATTGGAGAGATAACTGGCGAGGATCAATGGGGCAATAACTGGCCAGATTCTATGAGGAGGTAACAGGTCAGGATCTATGGGGAGATAACCGGTCAGGATCTATGGGGAGAAAACTGGCCAGGTTCTTTTGGGAAGTAACTGGGAAGGTTCTATGGGAAGGTAACTTGCAATGTTTTCTATTTGGAGGTAACTGTTCAATGGGGAAATAATGGACGAGGTTCTGTTGGGAGATAAATGGAAAGATTCATTTGGGAGACAACTAGATAAAGCTGTAGTTGGTCTTGTGTGCAATGGTGGCAGTGATAAGTATCAGTAGTTGTGATATTATCTGTAGTTGTTGAACAGTGACATTATTTATAGTTGGTTCTGTGTATAGGTCTGTACATTATCTCGATTGTCGTTACAGAGCGAGTGGTGTCCACACTGAAGAAGATTGGCCCGGCTGTGTTTAGTGGTGGCTTCAGTACATTCCTGGCCTTCTTACTGCTGTGTAACAGCTACAGTTATGGCTTCTCACTGTTTTTCAGGGTAAGTTCTCACCTGACCTCCTTTAAATGTCATAAAGATTCAAACTTTTTCCAAACTTTTACATGACATTTTACAAAAATACAATGCTTCAAGTTATCTTTTGTGATGTTTTGATGCTCAAATACAAACATCCCTTTGTGGGCCTCCATTTACTCTTCCTCATTACCTCACAGAAATTTACCAGTACAGTGGCTTTTATGCTTTGTCTTCAACATCACAACTGTTTAGGCTTGGGTAGTTAGATGTTGTCATTACATATACAAGTGTAGCGGAACTGGACTGGGTCGATCCTCTGCGACCAGGTAACAATTGGTATGGCGTCCGTCTTGAGTTAGAGTGTCCCGGATTTGAACCCCTGTCTGGCCGTACATTTTTCCGCCCTGGTTACACAAGCATACAATGATGTTAAATCTAACACAGCTGTTATCATTTAACTGAGACAAATCAATTGTGCTTCCACACTCAGTATGTTGTCAAAATCTCCTTGGATGGAAGATGATGGTATATCAGGGTTAGAATATTTGCTGAAATTATTTACCCTTTTGTTTGCAGCTGTGGTATTTGGGCTTTTCCATGCACTTATCTACCTCCCCACATTTGTTTGTTGAAGATATTTTTTAAAGTTGTGTTATTTGGGCTGTTCCAGGCTCTAATAAACCTCCCATATTTGTTCGGTTGTAGGTGTTTTTTACAGTTGTGTTATTTGGGCTGTTCCATGGACTTATCTACCTCCCTGTTGTCCTGAGCTGGATTGGGCCAGAACCATACGACACACATGTGATGACAGAAGACAGGACAAATATTTACATCCCAGAGTGTAAATGTGAAAGTCAAGGGGAGATCAATCACTTTGAACCATCAACACAGGTGAGTTACCTCCCCTACAGTGTTGGCATTGAAGATTTCATTCATAACTTTGATATCCTGTTTTATTTTTTATTTTTAAACTGTTATAAAAAGGTTGCTTTAAAGTATTGTTGTTAACACTGATTTTTTTTTTTAAATTAAGTTATAGCAACTTGGGAATTTTCAAGATTTTTTTTGTAAATTTAATGTTGAAACTTGATTCTATATGAATACAGATGCAACTATTATTTCTGATTTTTAAAAACAGATGTGAAAGAAAATTATTTGAAAATTATTTGCTATATGATGAAATAATTATTTGTGTTTCTATGGATATCTAGATGTTGATTCATGACAAGGATACAAGGTTTGTGTGTGTGGTGGACCTTTGTGAATGATTTAATATTGACTGACTGGTGATTTGTTGGATTGGTCTAATGTTAAGTGGGTTGCTATGGATATAATGACCGCATGACCTTGTGGTTTTCTTTCCAAGAATGAATTTCATTGGCTGTTGTGTTTTTCATACAATGAATTTCATTGGCTGTGGTGTTTTTCATACAATGAATTTCATTGGCTGTGGTGTTTTTCATAAAACAAATTTCATTGGCTGTGGTTCTTGGTGGAAGCATCTAAAGGAATAGTTGTTTTTCTTAAGATAATAAGTATAAAAAATAATTTATGTGTACACAGCATTCAGAGAAAAAACAATACAATTTTATATAAGATTGCTTAAAAGAGGAGCAGGAAAATGAAGCCTTAGGAATAATCATGTTGAATTATTCACCTCAGATTTAAGTTCTTTATGAAAGTGCGACATCAGTTGCATTGGGAGAAGGTGTTTTTTTCAGTCCATGTGTTTCTTAAATTCTTTATTTAAAAAAAATGTGTTGGCTGTTGTCTGAATTAAACAGATTCAAAGAAAATGGACAGAAAAATAGACATTTTATGTTGTACATTTGTTTTTTTCAAAGCCAACATTCATTTTTATGTTTTTTTCATAACTCAACAGGAAGGAATATGAGATCAATATTGTAAACACTTTATATGGTGTAGGGAGGATTGTATATCGACCTGTTCTATATACAATCAAACCTTGATAATCCAGACAATACTGTCTTCTGGACCTTAATTCAATCTTTTATCTGTTGCCAATAAAACTTAACAGAACCTGAAAACAAATTTTAGGATTAAATATTTTGACTTCGTTTTGGAAAATCAGGGTCCAGACTTGCGTTTTCAAATTTGCAAAGTGCAGAGTAATAAGGTTTGATTTTATAAAAAGACTTTGGTTTATGATAGTGTTGGGTATACAGTCTGTATTGGGTTGTGATAGTGTTGGGTATACAGTCTGTATTGGGTTGTGATAGTGTTGGGTATACAGTCTGTATTGGGTTGTGATAGTGTTGGGTATACAGTCTGTATTGGGTTGCATGTCTCACTAATGGTTAGTGGATGGAAAGGCTGGTGTGATGCAAACTTTGTATTTTACTCACAGAGACCAACTTTCGGGTAAGTAGTCCCGCACAACCATCACTCGGACTCATTTATTGACCCGGACACACTTGTTTGAAGCAATGTTAATTTGTTGGGCCATTAAATTAAAATTTTCATTTTATTTTCTTCTGAAATTGCAATTTTGTCTTTAGATGATCATTTAAACGATTTCTCCAATTATGAGTTTTAGATGAAAATTTTATTTTAACACTCCATTAAACCAACTTTGCTTCAGACAATTGTTCCAGGCTCTTCATCATCTTACTGACATTTGCTTGCATTGACTGATATTTTGTTTCTATTTTACTGATCAATTTTCTTACCATTTCGATTCTTTATTTGCATTTGAACGTTTTTGCTCAAACTTACCTTTTGACCTTTACTGACCTTTAGTTTGCATTTTACTTCTCACAGTCATTTTCTTGCTGTTTCATGTTTGCATTTAATTATTTTTCTTAATAAAAAATCTTTCGTCTGGCCATTATTACCTGTATTCCATTAGAAATACACAGTACTGCTTTTTCTGTCTTTTTGTTTGTTTGCAGTTTACTGCATGCTTTGGTGTTTTCCATTTTCTTACCAATTTTTAGCTCACCTGGCACGAAGTGCCAAGTGAGCTTATGGCGTGGTGCGGCGTCCGTCGTCCGTCCGTCCGTCCATCCGGCGTCCGTCCGGCGTCAATATTTTACTTTAAACGACTTCTTCTTAATAACCGAAAGGCCTAGGGTGATGATATTTGGCCAGAAGCAAACTGGGATGAAGGGCTACCAAGTTTGTTCAAATAAATGACCTTCATCTATTTTCAAGGTCACAGGGGTCAAATATGTTAAAAACTTTAAAAAACTTCTTCTCAATAACCAAACTGCCCAGGGAGATGATATTTGGTCAGTAGCATGCTAGGGTGAAGGGCTAC
>NW_018408645.1:650764-677427 GCF_002113885.1 Mizuhopecten yessoensis
GATCAAGGGCTACCAAGTTTGTTTAAATGTATGACCTTGAATCATATTCAAGGTCACAAGGAGCAAATATGTTTAAAATATTTCAACAACTTGTTCTGAATAAGCAAAAGGCTCAGGATGTTGATATTTAGTTAGTAGCATATGCTGGGATCAAGGACTACTATGTTTGTTAAAGTGAATGACTTTGACTTATATTCAAGGTCACAGGGGTCAAATTTGTTTAAAATCTTTAAACAACCTCTTATGAATAACCATGGGTCCCAGTATGTTTATACTTTGCAAGTTGCATCCCGAGATGAAAGGCTATACAATGTAATGACTTTGTTCGACTTTCAATCACAGTGGTGAAATGTTTTAAAAAAAATTAACAGGGTCTTTTAAATGAATTTTAATCACAAATACTGATATTTTGCCTGTAGCTTTATTTTAGATCACTTTTAAGGTTACAAGTGTGAGTTTTATACCAGGTGAGCGATGCAGGCCCATTGGGCCTCTTGTTCAAGGAAACCAGTATTTAGTATTTTTTAAATGTTTCTTGGGACACCTTCAGTTGTCCCCGTTAACTATCATATGATCATGTTTGATTTTATTGTATTGATTGGCCATCAGTTCAGACAAGATGATAAAAAGACAGGGAGGCCAAAACAGGGGAAAATTCAATACTACTCTAAATGAGAATATTTGGCCATGAGTACAAAATTAGCAACACAGGCCCTCTTGGCCTTTTGTTTTGTACTAATTTGTAAGCTTTATGCTGGAATCTGTTCCCACAATGCTCTACTTATTGTAAAAACATTTTGATATTTACGGCATGAGATAAATTTTACATTTGTATGCCTATGTGATGATATGTGTTGCCACTTTGAAAGCAGATGAATGGGTCTTTATCAAATATGTACACCAGAGATGAAAATATATTATCATAGCGCTATATGTTTGTGCTGGTCTTTCTGCATGATTTCTTAGGACTGTCACACTGCTAGTTGATCATGAGATGTTCTGTAAAAAAAACCCACAGCTTTTCTTTGTAATTATGTTATGCAACTGTAGTCCAATTTTAGATTAGATGATAGTCATTGACACTCAAGTGTTGTCTCTTGTCAATCAACTTCACTTAAGCTCCACCCCCTGTCTAAGTCTCATCTCTATCAAACACTTTAGATACACCGTCTGTCAACAAGCTCCATCCTCTGTCAATCGACACTCAAGCTCCACCCCTTTTCAATCAACACTCAAGCTCCACCCCTAGTCAATCGACACTCAAGCTCCACCCCTTTTCAATCGACACTCAAGCTCCACCCCTTTTCAATCGACACTCAAGCTCCACCCCTTTCATTCAACAATCAAGCTCCACCCTCTGTCAATCGACACTCAAGTTCCACCCCTTTTCAATTGACACTCAAGCTCCACCCCTTTTCAATCGACATTCAAGCTCCATCCCTTTTCAATCGACACTCAAGCTCCATCCCTTTTCAATCAACACTCAAGCTTCACCCCGTTTTAGCTCACATGGCTCGAATCCAATTTATTTTCTGAAGAACTGATAAATGACGTATTTGAACCCTTTCACCCCTAGGTAACTTTAGTAGACTCTACCACTCATTTATTAGGATGACTCCATTATGGTCTACAGTGGTGAAAGGATTAAAGTCCCAGTGGTCTTATATGTCAGAAACACCAACTGACTTCTACTGCTGACCAGAAAGGCCTAGAGTCAGGATATTTGTCGAGTAGCCTTCTGGTATTTAACCCAAAAACGTTTACAAAATAAAATGGCCTTGACTTACTTTCAATGTCGCAGGTGTCAAATATGTCAAAAACTTCCAACAACTTCTTCTAAAGAAAAAAAACCATATAGTCATAATACATGTATTCTAAAGGTAATTTTTTGCATGCAGTTCACAAAGATTGCTAAAAGAACCTTTATTTATATTCAAGGCCACACAGGTCAAATTTGTTTGACCAGAAAAACCCTAGAGTCTGAATATTTTAAAAGTTTGAGGAATACATGGTATTCGACAAATTCAAGGTTCGTCTGATCAGGTTGGATGACAAAATTATATCGCAGATAGATAGTTGATGGAAGTAAAAATAAGTTTAATCAAGATGACAATATTTAAGAAGATATGAAATTGCTCAATGATGAAAACATAACTTGGTATTAAGAAAGGAGTAAAATAAAGATGTTGAATATATGTATATTACGTACTTGTTTTTACCAGTAGACATAATCCGCCATACTGTTTTCGGCTACGTATTTGTTAATTTTACACAAAAAAATAAACCTGAAATCATCTTCGATAATTTTGAAATGAAGAAATTTTTTAATACCTATGATTATAATGTTCATCAATAACAAAATTAACATCAAAGATAGTTGAGAATCTACTTCAAATTGCTATGCCAAAATATGGTTTTACCTAGCCAGTGAATTAACACTTCCCCCTAAACATGGATGTCAAACATTAATATTGTCAGGAAATAATGAATATTACAAAACTTGTTAATTTCAGCTACAACAGGGTAACGGTACAAGAACTTAATGAATCTGCCATTAATCCTCTAATTTTCTGACATCTGGCCACCACTTGTATAAATAGAATGAGTGAAGAATGCAGTCTATGGCTCCAGGCGTATTGATGGCTCGCTGTATGTGTGATACACAGTGCAACCACCTGTTGGACAAATGGATAGGTTAACTACTAAGGTTTTGATTGGTCAGGAATAAATCAGTGTTTGAGGAACATAGGGTATTCGAGCAATGTCAGTTCAAGTAATCCAAGGTTAATTTACAAAGAATATATAAGAACGCGGCCGGGACAAAACAAACTTTTCAAGGAACAGGGGGGATTCAGGTAATGCGAGTCTAGTAAGTGGGGTTTCACTGTAGCTTACTTTTATTGATTACCTTAAACAAATAAGTCAACTTGTGTAAATACGTTGGGGAAATAAAAAGTATTGCAAGACAAAAACAAAGCAACAAATGTGCGCTGAATCATTTTGGGAAAATTTATAAGTCCCATTACATCAATGATATTGTTCCATTAAACCAATAAAATAATAGAGACTTCTACTATTATCTTGCACACCCCATCACTTTACACATGTACAGGTGAACAATACAGGACCTCTGGGCCTCTTGTTAAACATGGTTCTATTTACCACTGTTACTTTAATATAAATAAAACCTTTTTCACTCGCTCTTATGTTTAATAACTGCTTTTTTCATGTTCTTACTGTTCTTACGGTAAAAACTTGCTTCATTAAAAAGATGGCATATTAATTTACACATGTTCATATGCTCATATATTAATATTTCCACTCCAAAAACATATTTCAGCAAAATAGAAAGTGTTCTAAATTGTAAACATTTGAACTTACAAAGATATCTGCTGTCCTCTTTATTTGTTTGTTGTTGCTATGATCATACTAGAATGTGGAAAGCTTGTCACATGACTGTCACATGACCTTGCTACCTTTGTAGGGAATCTGCAGACCAGGAAGCTTTGTGGGTTCCACAGGACCCCTACGTTATGGACAAAACAGAACTTACCTCTACGGACACAGTCCAGTCACCTCTACTGACCAACAGGTACCAAATCATCTTTGAAGGGGAGGTTCTATCTTTTGTTGCGTAATGGATTTTTTTTTTATTTAGATAATGTTTATGAAACCCTTACTCAAGGAAGTTGGCAGCAGATATAGAAATGGGATCCATCATTGTGTCCATCTTTGTCAACCCATGCCTCCATGAAGCAGGTGAAGAAGAAATGCTTAGTCCATATATCACCTAATATAAGAACTATATGTATAATATCTGCATCAATGATGCACCTAGTGTTGACTCTACTGATTGCATGTTGCACATGCTGAATTTGGCCGTCATTTATACTTCAGGCACGACTTATTTATATCCCCTACAACAAAGTTGTAAAGGGGTATACTGGATTGTTTTATCTGTCTATAAGGCCACCATTTGCCCTACCCCTCCCAAAGTACTGCTACAATTTTAATGGTACAGCTCACACTATCATTGTCTTTGTGTGTTTAGCTCACACTATCATTGTCTTTGTTTGTTTAGCTCACACTATCATTGTCTTTGTGGTTTTAGCTCACACTATCATTGTCTTTGTGTGTTTAGCTCACACTATCATAGTCTTTGTTTGTTTAGCTCACACGATCATTGTCTTTGTGTGAATAGCTCACACTATCATTGTCTTTATGTGGTCAGCTCACACTATCATTGTCTTTGCGTGTTTAGCTCACACTATCATTGTCTATGTTTGTTTAGCTCACACTATCATTGTCTATGTTTGTTTAGCTCACACTATCATTGTCTATGTTTGTTTAGCTCACACTATCATTGTCTATGTTTGTTTAGCTCACACTATCATTGTCTTTCTGTGTTTAGCTCACACTATCATTGTCTTTATGTGGTCAGCTCACACTATCATTGTCTTTGTGCGTTTAGCTCACACTATCATTGTCTTTATGTGGTCAGCTCACACTATCATTGTCTTTGTATGTTTAGCTCACACTATCATTGTCTTTCTGTGTTTAGCTCACACTATCATTGTCTTTATGTGGTCAGCTCACACTATCATTGTCTTTGTGTGTTTAGCTCACACTATCATTGTCTTTGTGTGAATAGCTCAAACTATCATTGTCTTTGTGTGTTTAGCTCACATTATCATTGTCTTTGTGTGTATAGCTCACACTATCATTGTCTTTGTGTGTTTAGCTCACACTATCATTGTCTTTGTGTGTTCAGCTCACACTATCATTGTCTTTGTGTGTTTAGCTCGAAGGATACGACAACTCAACCGGACCTGCCATCATCTCAGACGACCTTGACCTCCATGCTGCCATCAGTCAACATCACCACGGATACCAACCCTCTTCTACAGGAAAGGTATTAAGTCATGACATTGTAGGCCCTCAGTGGCATCAGTATGTATTAATATCATTGTGGAAAAGAGGGTGTATAAACAAGGGAAGGATAACAGTGTTAATATTGAGATGACAGTATGTTACCATTTGAATGACCATGTGTACAAGATCAGGTAGCTGGAGAAAACTCAGTCATGGTAAGTGCACTATCCACTCTGCTACACCACCACCCAATGGAATAAGAGAACCTCCGTGACTACCCAATCCACAGCAGTGAAATCTACTCTTGGTAAATTCATGGATATACAGTTGTATTTGCCCAAGACATCAGATGTAAATTAGTTTGTGATAGGATTGTCTTGTACATTTGTTTGTGAATAGGTTGTTCTGGTTTGTTTTTATACTGATTTAAAAAATCTTAATTGAAATCAATTTAGATTATCTGGTGTGTTATGTCTCCTGACATGTAGGTTTACTATTATAGGAAGGTAGACGTGTCCCCGACTGGTTCTGGCGAGAGGAAGGAAGAGGACAGAAACAGGTAAGACAAATAGTTCTCCCTTACCTGACCCATAGATTTACCTGGGGAAAGCTGCACCTACTGCAGCACTTTGAAAAGTGGAAACACTCATACATTTGAAGAAAACAATAACACACAACTCTCCATAATACAAGAACTGAAATAAGGTTGATACTAATATCTGTTAATTTTTGTTCCCAGCGAGTTAATGCCACTGGTTTCCCCGTGGTTAGTGAAGGGTTCAGTGGCTACCTTGGCGCCGTCCTGGGAAGGTACAGCCAGCAGCATCAAAGCAGACCTACTACCAGGAGGGCTCCAACCAGGGCCCACAGTGTCAACAATCCAAACAGCACCACACCAGATACAGACAGAGGAATCGACCACAGGGCAATCCACACATCAGAGAACAGACAAAAACAGGTGAGGAATGCTGCTAGATCAGTCCTTCAGTTTTTCTTCAGGATATACCTTCATTTAATTTAGGTTGGGTTGGAATCAGCGAGTCCATTTGTAGGTCTGTTTGTAATCTATTTGCCAGAGTGCTCTCAAATTTGACCTCTGTCAGTCAAATGCTTAATGTTTAGGTCACTGGCCAAAAGCTTCTAGTCAAGAATAGCTGAATGGATTTTAACTTAATTGGTTTTGAGCATTCTGGACCAAGGAGAGAGACTACAGTAACGCATCACAGGTACCAAAATGTAATTATATCCCCGCTTCAATGAAGTTGGGGGTATATAGTACTCGCTTTATTTGTGCGTGCCTGTAACTGTCCATCTGATACATCATGGGACGGCAATGTGTAGCACTCTAAAATTAGGTTGGTTACTTGAGTATAGTGAAACCTACAGCTAATTGAAGTCCCGGTGGGTTACCTCAGTATTGTGGAACCTACAGGTGATTGAAGTCTAGGTGGGTTACTTGAGTATACTGGAACCTACAGGAGATTGAAGTCTAGGTGGGTTACTTGAGTGTAGTGGAACCTACAGGAGATTGAAGTCTAGGTGGGTTACTTGAGAATAGTGGAACCTACAGGTGATTGAAGTCTAGGTGGGTTACTTGAGCATAGTGGAACCTACAGGAGATTGAAGTCTAGGGGGGTTACTTGAGTATAGTGGAACCTACAGGTGATTGAAGTCTAGGTGGGTTACTTGAGTATAGTGGAACCTACAGCTACTTGAAGCCCCGGTGGCCATGGGTTACCTCAGTATAATGGAACCTACAGCTAATTGAAGCCCTGGTGGGTTACTTGAGTATAGTAGAATCTACAGCTAATTGAAGACCCGGTGAGTTACTTGAGTATAGTTAAACCTACAGGTAATTGAAGCCCTGGTGGGTTACCTCAGTATAGTTGAACCTACAGTTAATTGAAGCCCCAGAGGGTTTCCTCAGTTTAATGGAACCTACAGGTAATTGAAGCCCTGGTGGGTTACTTGAGTATAGTGGAACCTACAGCTTATTGAACACCTAGTGGGTTACTTGAGTATAGTTGAACCTACAGGTAATTGAAGCCCCGGTGGGTTACCTCAGTAAAGTGGAACCTACATACAGGTAATTGAAGCCTCGGTGGGTTACATGAGTATAGTGGACCCTGCTGGTAGTTGAAGCCCCATTGTGTTACTTGAGTATAGTGGAACCTACAGCTTATTGAAGACCCGATTGGTTACTTGAGTATAGTTGAACCTACAGCTTATTGAAGCCCCGGTGGATTGCCTCAGTATAGTGGAACCTACAGCTAATTGAAGCCCTGGTGGGTTACTTGAGTATAGTGGTTCCTACAGGTAGTTGAAGCCCCGGTGGGTTACTTGAGTATGGCCTTTTATGATGATCTTACAGTGATTACATAGTTAATTCCTGGTTTATGTTTCAGGGACCACCCATATGCAGAAATCACAGTTTCCCAAAACAAGGAACTAAACGAAAATACCCAGACACCTCCCCCAACCTCAGGAACATCTTCCTCAGTCACGACGACAACACCAGACTCTGGAATCCACAATGGGCTCGACACATCAGTGACGTAAGTCTATAACTACGGTATAGCTCCTATAACCACTGAAAAGTATAGGAAATGTAAACCTGCATATTTTATGCCTTCTGATTGAAAGTTAATTAGAAATATTAACAGAGTTGCACAAAATTTCAACCTCACAGATTTGTTCCTTGAAAATATCATTAATGTTTCAATCCACGATAGTGAAACAATATACAGCACAATGCATTAAAAGCATGTTTATGAATATGATTTATGCTCTGCGTCTATGTATATGAATGATTTATGTATGCGTAAATTGTTCTAAGTGTTTATGTCAATCAGGAAATAAAGTTCAAACTTATTTCTTCCAGAGAGACAGAACCACAGACGTCCCCGTGGGTGGTGAAGGGTTCACAGCTAATCCTGGTTCCAGGGTGGAACAACACAATGGAACCTCCCAACACCAACAACAGTCATCAACAGAATGGGCAGGGCAAACTAACGGACAGGTGAGTCAATCTGTAATGATCTGTATCTGTAAATTCCTTATGTATTTAACAAACAGTTAATTACCTGCACTTGTATTATACTGTAACATATTATTGGTAACATATTATTGTATTCTTGTTTATTTAAAGTGGGATGGATCCCTCCAGGAATTCTACGTCTGAAGCTGATAGGTAACATAAGTGTTTAGAATCAAACTATGTGTACTTCCCTAAGGAAAGGATCAGGTGTTCAACCCACTCAGAGGACATCAAATAAAACATGAATCAAATGGTTCATGGCTCTAGGGGATGGCTGGTCTACTGTGGATCCTGATTAATTTATCAAGGAAGGGGCTAAACTGACCCTTACTCTATGTATATAGGGTTTACAGCCAGTTATCCCCACCAGAGCCTACAGGATCAGCTGTGCATGTCTGGAGGAGGGAACAGATCACCTGACCAAGTTTCCTTACACTTGGGTAAAAGAGGATTGGTCAGGTGTCCGGAGAAACAGATCTTTTGACTGCAGATCCTTACCCTTGGGCTCACCTTACTTTAGGGATAAATTCCATAGGGTTCTCTAGTCTTGGAAATGAAGGGTAG
Organism: Mizuhopecten yessoensis; assembly: GCF_002113885.1. Classification (NCBI taxonomy): domain Eukaryota; kingdom Metazoa; phylum Mollusca; class Bivalvia; order Pectinida; family Pectinidae; genus Mizuhopecten; species Mizuhopecten yessoensis. Next base: position 659,238 of record NW_018408645.1, read on the forward strand.
GTACCCTACACCAGGGTTAACTGCCATAGGGTCCGAGTCTAAATCATTACCTCATTTTTATACATCTATTACCGTAATTATCCCAAACCTACATACAGAGCTATCTGTTATCCACTAGCTACAATGAGGCTGGTTGACACTGTGATGGTCACAGCCTCGCGTTCATTGTTGTTACCGTATCTACGTAGTCAGGACAGAATAGTAGATGCAAGTCCCACACAACAGAGATAAACGGTAAGGCATATACATACTGAATTATTTTCAAAAACACAACTATTTACAACATGACTGTTGACAAAACACATGTTTGAATGATTGAGTTATCTAGGGTATACTATTGACCAATCACAGTGCTTATTGGGATACATGTTATCTGATTGGTTGACATTTAATGAAGTGCTTACCAAATTGTGCAAGTAGGGAAGTGAAGATTGTGTTTTTGTGTGTTTTAACGTGTAAGTTATTAGGGTTCTGAAAGTATTATTTCATATGATGAACATGATTGGTATTTTATTTAAAACTACTGTATATACATATCATCATCATGTCAGAATCTTGTGTGTTGATGTTTTGTCCTGGTGTGTCATCTTGTCTCAATGTTACAGCTACTATTGTAGATTTATACACTTTACCTGTTACTAGGGGCCCAGTCCAGAGAGCGAGTGTAAAATGGACCCTGTCTCCGACACACGCACATGTATACACAACACACATGGAGGCGTGTCCTGAAACAACCTTATCTGTTAATAGGACGTTAAACAAAATATAACCAAATCATTCCATAATTTGATCTCGGTTCAGAAGAACCCCATTTCAAGATGAAATTTAGGGAGGGCTCAATACTAAGTATTTTGTTGTCTATTGACTTTTGAAAGTTTTCTATTCAATTTGTATACTTGCCAACTTTCACTATTTTGGAGGGAACTCAATTTTGGACCCTTAAATATAACTTTCCAACCAGTGAATTTGCTAAACTATTCCTATATTTTAAGATCTTGAGATTTCATCTGAGAGAACAACTTAAATTATGCCATTTTAACGTGTCGTTTTTTCCCTAGGGGTATATACAAGCATTTTATTTATGTTTTTATTATGAGCATAGGGAATAACCACCATGGAAGTTTTAAAAGATTGGCAAATATGAATTGTATGATGTAAATAGAAAATTGATAAAGTGTATCTAGAATGAATCACAGCTTCTAATTGACATCCACTGTTTTTATTTGTTAAATCATGTTGAAATCCACACCGGATTTGGTCATTGATCAATAATCTGTAAATCACCAATTTCTGCCTGCCCTCCATCAGATGATGCATGTTGTAGCTAAATGATTTTTATTGTACAGCGGGTCGACTTTATGTAACTTTTGGTTTTGTCTCCAAATCATGTTTGTTACTTATATATACATTTTTTTGGGTGTTCTGTCTCAATTTTTTTTAACTAAATAAAGGAGTTATGATTGTGAGCATTATTAAATATAAATATTAAAAGCTTTGAACTATATGTTGAACATGAGAAGATTATTTTAGTACGCTGAAATCCCAATCAACCTGGACATTCAACTTTACCAACAAATTGTCTAAACGGCAAGAACTTCAACTGAAAATATCATTTCAATTAAACTCTTCTTGGCTTAACAAGGAGTTTTGTCACAGACCATGTGTTTTTTCACTGATGATCAATTCTGTCACTGACAACAAGGTCTGTTACTTCAGTGCAATATTGTTTGATGTGCTATTGGTGTCAAGTTTTGTCGAGTCAGTAAAAACGTCCTTTGCTAATAGTTTCAATAGAATATTCCTTGCTTTTTATGTTAACTAGTTGGGTAACATTGAGTCGACTGTATTCAAATATTAATACTGAGTGTAAACAAGGTATATCCTCTCTAATTTTGTAAAATATGTTTCAGTGGTGATAGAACCCATCACAAGATTAGCTTCAAATAGTTTTCCTCAGACATGCTTGTCTGTTGTTTTATTCTGTAAATGTCAGATAACAAGTAACAGGTTAACTACAGCAGTATTTGTCTTAGTGCTCATGATTCATGCTATCCCGAAGGCAGTCACTTGACAATTTGTTACAATAACTTTTATTAGCTTAATTATCTTGCCCAGTGACCTTGTGCCATCGTTCATTGTCTGTCTGCACAGATGTCTGACCTTCATTTAAAAGATGACAATCCAAAGTTGCTAAAAGCATTTTGACTACATGGCTCTTACATGTGTCAAGGGAATTCAGCATTGTGAACATGAAAAGTGTGGACCCTAGGAGGTTAGAGGGGCTGGGTCCAAAAGTGTGGACCCTAGGAGGGCAGAGGAGCTGGGTCCAAAAGTGTGGACCCTAGGAGGGCAGAGGAGCTGGGTCCAAAAGTGTGGGCCCTAGGAGGGCAGAGGGGCTGGGTCCAGAAGTATGGACCCTAGGAGGGCAGAGGGGCTGGGCCCAGAAGTGGGGACCCTAGGAGGGCAGAGGGGCTGGGTCCAAAAGTGTGGACCCTAGGAGGGCAGAGGGGCTGGGTCCAGAAGTATGGACCCTAGAAGGGCAGAGGGGCTGGGCCCAGAAGTGTGGACCCTAGGAGGGCAGAGGGGCTGGGTCCAAAAGTGTGGACCCTAGGAGGGCAGAGGGTCTGGGTCCAAAAGTGGAAAATGTTACTCATTTTGTAAGGCTACTGCTTATGTACAATTGAACAACGTGACAAGAAGCATCCCAGGACAAAGGAAAATCACTGTTGTATAAAGGAAGGGTGTGCCCCCCCTGGAGACAGAGATTTGGATCTCTGTGGTGTACAGGTCAGGGTGTTGATATCTGTTAGAATTGACTATCCACCAGATCAATTCCTGTTAATGTCCTTAATTTGGATTATTATTTTAATTCTTTGAGTAAATAAATCATCTGAGGGGGTAACCACAGTCTATGTAAGTAGAAATCTTTCAGCCTCTTGTCTAGTTCAGATATCAAAAGGAACAGGTAGGTAGTACAGGCCTGTCTGGCCTTTTACTGTCTGTCAATTTGTGTTTTTTTTATTCAGTCCCATTATACAAAGTGATTTTGATGATAAAATCTACCGACTTTTGTAATTTTACTATGAGCTCAACATGTAAATATTCTGGAGCACTGGTATGATATGTGATTTGATATGTGTTGAGATTAATAGAATTTCAGTGAAATGTATGTTTGCACTATTATTGTGATATCATTACAGTGTGTTATTTTTTTGAATACTTGAGTAAATTATTTTTTCTTTTTTTAACAGCCAGTGAAATGGCAGAGATTTCAAAATATACATGTGTTTAGTATAATAAATGATTTTAGGAATATTAGAAATGATAATGTTTTCAATTATCAAAGGGTCTTAATAAATGTTGATTCAATAACCTATGGGGCCCATTTAATATTATATTTATAAACACTTTTATCCTAGTGCCGTATTATATCCAGTTTCCCTGAGTAGTGGTGGTTGGTTATCATAATTATCAAACTCAAGTTGATCTATTAAAATTTGAAGAGACAAGGTTTGACCGAGTCTCTTTACAAATTTTAAGTCAGTTAGCAAGAGTTATATAAATGAATTGGTAACGAAATTATCACAAGTATAGAACAATTTTTATTCCATAATACATTTATTATTTAAGAAAATTACAAATGTAAACATATTTCTGTTTTTACAGGGCAAAACACTGAATTTTGACTTCACAAGCCTTCATGATATTTTCTTTTCCTGGTCAAAGTTTACATATAGTTCATGAGTCATAATGGTATCACACCGAGGGTGTTTATTACACCTTTTGAGAGTTTTATCATGTTATAAAACACGAAATAGGGGTCTTAATATGTGTATCTGTATAAATCACCCACACTGCTATGTCTAACACTGTATTTATCACCCACACTGCTACATTGTATTTCTAACACTGTATTTATCACCCACACTGCTACATTGTATTTCCAATGCTGTATTTATCACCCACAATGCTATGTCTAACACTGTATTTATCACCCACACTGCTACATTGTATTTCCAATACTGTATTTATCACCCACAATGCTATGTCTAACACTGTATTTATCACCCACACTGCTCCATTGTATTTCTAACACTGTATTTATCACCCAAACTGCTACATTGTATTTCCAATGCTGTATTTATCACCCACACTGCTATGTCTAACACTGTATTTATCACCCACACTGCTTCATTGTATTTCTAACACTGTATTTATCACCCACACTGCTACCTTGTATTTCTAATATGGTATTTATTAGCCACACTACCCTGTCTAACACTGTATTTATCACCCACATTGCTACATTGTAATTTTTAACACTGTATTTATTAGCCACACTACCCTGTCTAACACTGTATTTATTACCCTTTTCCCTTTTCTTTTTTCCCAGAGTGCAATGAGAAAAAATAACTGAAAACATTGATTTTGTTTACTTTATTTGTGATTCAACTTAAGCTAACAGCATTTACAATGAGATTACTCCATTTACAAGATGCTTTATATAATCCAGGAGCTTACTCTCTATATGTTGTGTGTTACAGTGTATTTGTGAATGTCTTACCTCGATTTCCTCCATTACAAGAGTTCCAAAGAAGCACCATATCATCAACATATACAATATAAATTAGATACCAAGTTAATACATCTTACAGATGATCATCACTTCATACAATATACATTATACATGTATTTAAAGGCAGACTTCAATTTCTGGATTCAAGTAGGCCATGCCACTTTAGCCTCTGATTGGCTGAGATATCAATGGTCGAGCTGGGGGGTATAAGTATGCCAGTGACTCACAGTTCTAGTTTTAAAATTCCTTTTTGGGTTACCCAAAATGAAAAACATAAATTCTGCCAAATATATGTTTATTTCATGAAAATTTTAGGTTTTTCTCGTAATTCTGTTTGAATGTTATATTAGACTTCAAATTCTATAAATAGCCCGTAGTTGAAATAAAATTGGGTTGTCACGTGCCATCGTAATATCCTTATAAAATGTATTATGACGATATCATGCTCATTACTGTTCAGGTGTACATATACATGTATTGTATGCTGACAGTATTTTAATGTCTTCCTTTCCGATATTTTATATTTGATGAGTGATAGACATTTTATGTGGGTCAGATTGTATAACACAATTTTCATGTGAATATTAAAAAAACAACATTTAGATATTTATAGATTTCTCTGTATGCCACATTTATGCTTAAAAAGTGTTATTATTTTTTCATAAATTTGTTATTTATTTTTATTCTCATACTGACAAAACATGATAATGAATTTATAATGCTACCTGTAGGGAGTATGCAGTAGTATAAAGATGAAAAAAGTCATCCTTATTTTTTAACATAAATCCTTGATATGTACAGTTGGGTGGTACAGAAAAATCATTGGAATGTGTTATGTGTTTACCAATGTCTCACAGTGAATCAGGTTGTAAAGCATCCTCAAAATTCCAGCGGTTATGCTACGTTGTGTGCAGCCCTGCAATATGTCATATCAAAGGATCTGTACGCATCACCAAGTGAATGAAACAAGTAGATTAATTTGACCTTTTGATGTACATGTTGTTTGCTATGGTAAAATTGATGGGATTTTAAGTCGAATGTTGCTTCTTTGTGATCTTCAAAGGACAGGTATCTGTCTGTTGATTGGTCAGTATTTTGCTGCCTGAAAACAATCAAATAGCTAACTTTCTGCTATGACATGTTCTAGGGTGCAGAGAATGCATGTGAGCGTAACCCCTGGATATTGAGGATGTTTGTAGAGTAAATCCTTGCTAAGTACATCTACAGTGTGTATTGCACAGAAAATCATTGTTTTTGGTGTCATAGAGAATGTACACTTGTGCTGTACACTAAAACCTGGCTTAAGTGACATCTTTTTTTGGCAGATATGACATTGTGTCTGCAAACAGGTGTAACAGATGAAGGAATCATTCTTTTCCACCGTAAAGTCGGTAAAGATATTACTGCCTGGCTATAAGGTGACAGTACCCAAATCGGATCACCAAACCATCATTTTATTAAATATATTCATTTATGGTTGTATCAAAAATAGAATATCGATGGGTGTTCTCAAATGAAATTAGCACCCGGGGCTCACTTGAGATATTTATAGAACGCTCTGAAGTCACCAATCAGCGTCTCCTGTTTTTGCGAATGTCAGGGCCCAAATCGGATCACGGCTTGAATTTTGCAGTATCGTATGCTTCAAATGAATATTTTTTTGTCAGCATATTAACATTTTATGATGACCTTTAGAATTTATGTCACGAAAAGTATTGCTATAGTGTGAATTTATTCCTATAGTCCAAAAAATATTGAATAGTCGTCGCACGCACCATTTTTTAAAAACGTAATCAAAACATTGACATTTGAGTTTGAATTACGTTTTCTTGCACTATTTGAACTTAAAAACTAAATGGTGCATGGCTAGCTATTCTAAGACAACATAATTGTTATAACTGATTTGTTGACACATTTATTTATTTAGAAGTATTTTTGCAAAAATTGATCCGATTTGGGTACCGATCCGATTTGGGTACTGCCACCTTATAGTAAGACACCAAATATAGCAGCTTAGCTTTACAGCAATTTAAACAAAGTGTTACATATTTTATGGTGCATTGTAGTAGGTATTTTAAGTATTTAAGGCTATAAGCTACCTTACAATAATGTTCATCAACCTTGCAAAAGGGTTCTTTAGCAAGATATCTATAGTTTGGTTGGACCTGGAAGTACATTGTACACACAGACTAAGATATCTGATATGAGTTGACTTTGAAAGACCTCAGGCATACCTTGACAATGATTACATAACCCAAACACAAATAACAGGTATAATGTGTAGTACATGTATTACGTGCAAGGGAGATAACTCGATCACAAATCACAGGTATGATGTGTTTGGGGAAAAGTCAAATACAAATTACAAGTATGATGAGTGAGGGGAATTAATGACACAAAGTAATAAGGGAGATAACTGATACAAATCATAGGTATGATGTGTAAGGGAGATAACTGATACCAATCATAGGTATGATGTGTAAGGGAGATAACTGGTACCAATCATAGGTATGATGTGTAAGGGAGATAACTAATACCAATCATAGGTATGAAGTGTAAGGGGGGATATTCAATGTCACAGGGGTTAAACATGTTGAAAACTGTAAACGACTAATTCTTTATAACCAAGATGCCTAGGGTGTTGATATTTGGCCATCAAGTTTGTTCAAATGAATGACTTTGAATTATATTCACGGTCACAGGGGTCAAATATGTTGAAAACTACAAACGACTTCTTCTTTATAACCAAAAGGGCCAGGGTGATGATATTTGGCCAGTAACATCCTGGGATGAAGTATTACCAAGTTTGTGAATAACCTTCACCAATTTGCCAGGTCACAGGGGTCAAATATGTTGAAATCTTTAAACAACTTCTGAATTATATAAAGGTCGAGGGTAATGATATTTGGCCACCAGAAGCATGTTGGTATGAAAGGCTATAAAGTATGTTCAACTGAATGTCCTTGTTTGACTTTCAAGGTCACATGTGTAACATGTTTAAATCTTTTTACATATTCTTTTGAATCAAACACTAATATTTTGCCTGTAGCTGTATTTTAGTCCACTTTTAAGATTACAAGTGTAAGATTAATACCAGGTGAGCAATTTGGGCCCGGGCATTGGGCCACTTGTTTCTGTTTAGATCAACAGCCATACAAATATTTCTATTATGATCAATATTCTGATAAGCAAATAAATTGTGAAGCATTACAGAAATTGTTTTTAATAACTTCGGTGTTTTTTTCTTCAATTTTGATTATTCTGGTCTTATTTTTTATGGCCTGGAAATATATTTTTGTTTATTTCATTCAGACCTGTAAGAATAAAGGGCCATTGCCCAAGTGTTGAAGTGTGCACAGGTAAAAACAACTGTGGAAATAATCTAATACTTTGTAAGGCACTCCTTAAAATCAGGTACACTTTTTAGTAAATATTAACATTTAAATATTTTACATAGTAACAGATATATGTCTGTAAATGCTTTCAGATTGGAGAGGAATAATTCTTCCTTCAATTTAAAATATCTCTTCATGTAGTGACAATATACTGGTGTGTATGCTTTTGCTAAAGTATGAATACATGTAACTGGTTTTCTTACTTTTAAGAATGTGATCCTTTTTGGGGTCTGCAACTTGTATTTGCACCAGTGTACATGTGCTCAAGTTTCATATGTATAATGGTGAAAGGGTTTTTACTAAAACTATAAATTTGTGTGTACTACAATCACATAACACTACCGATTTCCATTGTGATAGATCGTGTCGTACTCAGCACAACAAGTAGTGACAAATGTCTATTACTGTTAATAAACTCTTACAAGTCTGAACGTTTTTTGTTCTATTTCAGGATTTGTTGAGTTGTAGAAATGATTTAGATTATATTCATTCACACCCCTGGATACATTAAAAAGAATCATACACAGGGGTCTGGTAAATAATAAGTACATACATTAATCATACACAGGGGTCTGGTAAATAATAAGTACATACATTAATCATACACAGGGGTCTGGTAAATAATAAGTACATACATTAATCACACACAGGGGTCTGGTAAATAATAAGTACATACATTAATCACAAAGGGGTTTGGTTCATAATTAGAGTCACACACCGGAGACTTGAGAGCCACATATGATGATGGCCTTATGCCGTCAAGTGGCATGCATCCGTCGATCGTCTATCCGTCTGTCAATCAGCACTGACTTCAGATGACCTGTGAACCACTAATAAGAATTGAGAAACATCCCTGTGTGGTGGAGATTAAAATTGTGCATATTATGGGGCTAGTTTCTTCAGGTTTGAGTTCGATTTAAGGTTTTGTTCGCACTTTGATTTTCTCTTCATTTACTTTTCAAGTATGTTACGCGTAATGTTTTGGAACATTTTTGGCGGACAATGTTTGGATTCTGTTAAACTTTCCAAAAGGCTGCGGTCTTTCAAAGTAGTATTGCTTTGAATGACACTATTCAATGATTCCCCAAAAGGTTTGTTTAAAGTCACGATGAACATCTCTAGAGATTAACAATAACTGAACCTACTTATATCTAATAATAAGGGCCAAGAATGAAAACAGATGGTTTGAAACACCAGTATGCAACAATGGTTTGTTTACACGAGCAGTTTATCTTCCTTAAAAAAAATAGTAAAGGTTCTAATTTTCATTAAAACAATATCAGCACACCATTGCAGATATATGTCTCGGCTATGAACAAAGCTGATTCCCCACTTAGACAAGTGTAAGTATAAATTTGGAAAATACGGTATGTCTTTTGTTACCAGATAGTTATCAATGCTACTGACGGAGCTTATTTGCGCAGTCAATCTATTCTGTTCTATATAAACCGTCCTCTCCACGGCGAATGCCATATGGAGACAAATGCCCTATCAATGAATACATATATGGTTTTGATACTTGAAGAAACCACTGATGAGAACATTTCTAGAAGTTTCTAGTTTTTAAAATGGTTCCTGAAATTGGAAATCCTATCGTAAATCTAGCATCAAGGGTCGAGTTAGGCCTATTGTCCTAACTTGACCCTTGATGCTAGATTTACGATAGGCTTTACTTAATCAGCCACATTTTATAGATTCTTGTAGAAGACATCACAAGGTGATACGAATAAGACCTAAACGCAAAAAACATGATATAAGATGCAATCATGCATGGTACACACTGATAAATCGAAGGGGACAACCATAAAACATACAACGTCACACGCAGTTCTTACAACGCTTAAAGTCAGGAGGTAAGGTTTACTTTAAACCATAATTCGGCAGCATTTAATGAAATACATTATATTTACCACGGTAGTTAACTATTATAATGTTTAACTAGAAATGTAGAGAAGAATCGTATTCGTCGTTAGTGATTGGACAAAGAGCACTAAAACACTGGATAATAAGTAATTAAATTTCGAAGAAACTGTCGAGCTGAACGATTCCTTGGCAGCTTCGTCTTTGTAAAAGCTGTAACAACCGATGGATTGTCATTATCTCTTTATTAAAAGGTCTTTGAGTTAAGAAAGGGTTTGTTGGTTGAGTGGTTTATCGGCTGCCTTTCACTGGCGGTAGTCTGTTTGGCCGACGCGAGGGAGTAAGTTGCCGCTTACCAGGCCCTTTTAAGATTCTGAATGTCCTAGGCCCGTCCAGGTCGGACTGCTCTTTACATGCGGATAGGCTGTCACAGCGGCTTTGGTCCACAGATCCATGTCTACGCGTGGTTCCCGTTGCCCTCCTATGTAAGGAAGGAAAGTTCATCGTGCTGTAATATGTTCACAACTTCGCTATTGTAAAATTGATCGATCTAGGGAAAACAAATTATTATTCAGTCAATTTTGGAGAAATCGTTTTATTGGTAGAGGACATAAGGCTAAAATTGTTGCCTGTATTGCATTGATCTACCTGTCGATCAATCTCATGGTTTCCAGATTTAACTCAACAACGCTAAGTCTGGAGAACTTTGGTTTCACGGGATGAACCGTGGTGAGAAGAACGTTGCGATATTTCAGAAGATTGCATGGTCTTCGTTATCTTGTTACAAATGTTTTCATCGCCCCTGCATTCTACAGTTTACTGGGTTGGTATTATTTTGAACAGTTGAGGTCATTTTAGGACATATACAACAGGTTACTGACTAGCGGTTGGTAGAATTTCAGCTACAAATCCAGTGAGAGGTTCTGTTTCCAACTCTGCAAGCAGAGTCTCCAAAGTCACCAAACATTCTCCCTTCCTGATAATCGGACTACCAAGGTTAACGTTTATGTGGAGCAAGAGTGACGTTGATGGAGAGACAGAACGAGAGGAATGTAGAAAGATCCCATAAGAGAAGTATGAAGGCGTGATTAATCCCAATTACCATGTAATTATAGAGAGATAAACTTTCTCCGCTTAGAAAAGACAAAACTGCACTTCTCAGGTGCGTCTGTCCGTATTCCAATCCCCCTGTTTTCTTGTAAGGCTTTATCTTTGGTTTTGTTGTCAGGGAGCATTCCATTTCTGAGAAAATATTCATGTCAGTAAAATCTAGAACGTCGATTTAGAGGGCCGGAGTAAAAATTGACGTCAGTACCGTCTTCCAATCAGGACTTATCATTGGCCCTAACGGTCGAACGATTGAAATCCTTGTTTAAAGTTTTCCAAAACAAGGGTAGAAAACTCGGCTAACGTAAAGTGGAAATGTGTCCATAAACCCTTTATAACGTCACAATGAACAATTACCAAGGTCAAGGTGGTTACTTATTTTATTTTTTGGAAGCTTGATATTAATCAAATCAGAATAAATTCCATGTACAAGGTTGCTGCCAACCTCGGGGACTTTAGTAATCCGATGAAAATCGTACCGGAATACATTCCGTCTACAGGAAACAACACGAGAATACTAAAGGTACTAACCCGAGGGGTAGTCGGCTTTCCTATTATGGAATTGTACCCGTACCATCCTCTACTGCAGTTTTGTTAAACTTGGCGCCGACTCATATGGCAAACCTTTAACACTGATAGTCCAGCAACAGGTTCAACGACCATGTTCTACAAAATAACCTCTAGATAACACCAGTAAGCTGGTAATAAAGTGGTAGGCAATGGGCACGTCGCGTGAGTTAACTGTAAAACTCGTGAGCTAAAACATGAAGAACTCGTGCGTTAGAACAAGTAGAACTTGTAAGTTAAAACATGTAGAACTCGTACGTTAGATTATGTAAAACTTGTGAGTTAGAACATGTAGAACTCGTGCGTTAGAACAAGTAGAACTTGTAAGTTAAAACATGTAGAACTCGTGGGTTAGATTATGTAGAACTTGTGAGTTAAAACATGTAGAACTCGTGCGTTAGAACAAGTAGAACTCGTGCGTTAGAACAAGTAGAACTCGTGGGTTAAAACATGTAGATCTCGTGAGTTAAAAACTGTACAACTTGTGAGTTAGAACATGTAGAACTCGGGCGTTAGAACAAGTAGAACTCGTGCGTTAGAACAAGTAGAACTTGTGAGTTAGAACATGTAGAACTCGTGCGTTAGAACAAGTAGAACTCGTGGGTTAAAACATGTAGATCTCGTGAGTTAAAAACTGTACAACTTGTGAGTTAGAACATGTAGAACTCGTGCGGTAGAACAAAAAGAACTTGTGAGTTAAAACATGTAGATCTCGTGAGTTAAAAACTGTACAACTGGTGAGTTAAAACATGTAGAACTCGTCAATAGATTTGTAAAACTGACAAATAGATTTAAAAATAACGTGTATTTTTTTTAGTTGTAGAACCAAACCATTCGAATACACAGACAAAACAGATATACACATAGTTTTAAAAGAATTTTAATATTTAATAAATATTTCGGCGTACAATATGGCAGTGTAGTTCTAACAATGTCAAGAATATAAAATAAATAATTAAATTCAACAAAACAGGCAAAACAGGCAAAACTAAAAATACTTGTATACAGCATGTTAGACAATATGATGTCGATATAAAACAAAACGAAATCATGTAAAACTATATCAAACTTTTATCATTGCACATTAATAATAAAACGGTTTAAAGAGACAGTTTTATTGAAACTGAATCTATTATCACATTGCGACCTAGAACTAGTGGCGGATACAAAGTATGATTTTGGGGTTTTTCTTCACAATATATCATTTCTTTCATATGCTAAGTCCAATCTTCAAATCGATGTTTTCAAGTATTCATAGAATATTTGTATGTAAATAATATTGGTCAATACATGCAGTTTTGGGACGGACATCAACATACCATCAAATTAAATATTACTAACATTACTTAAACAAAACTATGATCATCGTCACTGACAACTCCAAAGATAACTAATAGTTGTACTTTATAAATGAAAAAACATACTATAAATACACACATTAATAGAAACTGCATTAATAAATTAACAAACAAAACATGCATTGATAAAATTTAAAAATAAATAAATATTAAATGAAAATATGTCAACAAAAAATACAATTGTTAATACAAATACATCAACAAAACTTTCATAAATTAAAACCTTAATATTATATTAATAAAAAAGCAACTACATAAAAATACATGCGGTAATAAAACTATATATATTGATCAATAACTACACTCATAAATAAAATTGACGTGGACCATGTATATAAAAAAATACACATATCAAAACAATATTGATTATTAAGTTAAACGTGGGTTACGCGTCAAACAAACCTAAGGAGTTTCAATGAAAGCGGTTGATCTCATGAAACATTTCCATGATTTCCAAAAGTTTACTGTTACATGACAGCGTTACAGTATGGGTGCAATGATAGAAATACATCGGTAAACTGGAACTCAAATCTCCTGTTCTTATCATCGTAATAGACGGAAACTGAAATCAGTTCGCAAAAAGAAAGATATTTCATCATAGGTTAATCCGAAAGAATATGCTCTTATTTCCCTGATAAAAAAGGAATTGACAAAAAAAAGTAATTGGAACTGTACACATTATTTCAGGACGGAGTTACGCAAACATCCAATTTTCGGTCCTTAAAGTTGTCAATTTTCTTTCCCTGTCTATATTGGAGTTGTTCCTTCGTTGTCTGATGAGCTTTCTTCTTCCCTTCTTCTGGCACATGTACATGCAACCTGTATTTGTTTCTCGGTCGGGTTATATTGGAAAACGCCGTTATCGCATTCTTCTTGCATCAATACCACCTCTGTGACGCAGACAGGTTCGCATACGTTCTCCAAGCTACGACCTCCTGCCTCCAGGCACTGCTGGCACCGACACCGGACGCTGGTCAGTATGGACGGAAACCGGTTGGGGTTGTGTTCGCTGACCATGTAGTATGGACAAGTTGACCGGTGTCGGGGGGGCGTATACATAGTGTTGTCCAGTTCGTTCAGGTTTTCTGGACACACATTGGTCTCGCCCTCCAATATCGTGGTGGGGACATTACTCCTGTGTCGGTCACTCTCTCGCGCGGTCAGCAATAGAGATTCAGGGGAGATAGAGTTCCTAGCAGAGCGTAGTTGGATGGCCAGGTTGACTCTAGCAGGTGTCCCACATGTGAAGGTTGTATGAACGCATACGGACACGACCATCTCTATCACCGCCAACATAGATATAATTCGCAGGAGTGAATACTAAACAAACAAAACATGATATTAATATTTTAGAACACTAACTAATGTGTAACTGTTCAGTAATAAAGAAGAGGTCGCATGCGGTTACTGCTGCGGTATGTATTGAGGTGGGTGTAACTGTTTTTTTAAGCATGTTGAAAATATTCCTCATGTTCTTCTTTCCATGGTGTCTTTACTTACTGTTTTAAACTTTGGACAATTTAAACATATTGCGATTTATTTTTTAAATATTGTAAACTACAATATAGAAATTATGGTATTTATTCAAATGTACAGATATTCTTAGTCAAAATTTTGAATAAAACTAAAGAAAAAAAGATAACTTGTATTGTAGTTCAGATCTCATGGTGCAAATTATACTGAGCATGCATCAAATAGATTTCGAATATAAACACTTGATTGTATAAATCGATTCAAATATGGATTAAGAATACAAATGACAGAATTTTGTAAAAAAAAAAAAAAAAATGAGTTACAAAGATTTCACAAGATTTCAAATATCAATAACATTATTTTTAAACAACCCACGCAGTTAATAGTATTGAAAAAAAATCTAGGACATAAAACGAATGTTCAACCATAAGATTCAAGTTACAAGATTAAACATCTGACAATCTCTGTGAATCTAGATAAGTATGTAATTAAAAACTGTGTCCGTTTGTATTTACCATGGAATACAATATTGAGAAACAGGTATTGTTTCCAAAGCTTAAGGTAAACAGTATATGAACTAAACGGCCTTTCTGTGTGATTTAGTGGGGTTAACTTCATGCGGAAGAGTCGTTATGATTTATATTTTTACTCTCCGAGTACTATTTTGAGGTTTCGTATTTTTACTCAAATAACGGCTCGCCAGTTGGCTCCTAATAAGCATATTAACGAGTAAAGGTGACGCCGCTACCAAAAGTTTGATTACTAAAATAATAATATAAGGTTTCTTAACATTGTAATATCTAACAATTGTAATCCCCCAATAAAAACTGAAGGGAGTTTTCCTCGGTTGATTGTTTTGTCTGCGAAGGTAATGTGTAACAAGCGAGTAAATGACACAATACTGAAATAAGACACCCAGGTAACTGCGTTGGGGTTTTTCTCATGAGAAAAATGAATAAATAAATATATAAAGAGCTTCGTCAATGACTTTAATCATTGTAATAATGTTTGACTCCTTCGATAATTTATGCTGGGATCGGACTAACACTTAAATTGGAAAATATCCTTTTTAAACTGTGTAAACTGTATCTTGAATAAGATTCATTAGTTTGGAAATATGCAATGTCAAAGTTTTACAATATACACATTTACGGTTTGTATTAAATACATTAAATACGCACATGGTTGTCTATCAATTAAAACTAGTGTACAAGCTGTATTCTGAAGGATAACATTTTAGTTGACGATATTTGTTCCATTAAAATTTACTTAAATGGCCTGATTTTAAAAGTACTGGTCCTTATATGAGAGAGAGAGAGAGAGAGAATCGAAAAGATAGACAGAAAAGATTAACAGGCCACTGTCTGCTGTTTAAGTAAATGAAGTATAAATGTACCTTAAAATACTTTTGCGTATAGCTTACTCACCATCGTTATCTGTCGTTAAAACTAAGATATCTATCTGTATTAAAATCGTGAATGTTTCTTCAGTGATACAAAAACGAGTTTGGTTTCTGCTCTCTAAGACGTATCTTTTATAGTACACATCTGTCAAGTTTACAGTGTTAAAAATAGCCAGAACGATTAAGTTAGGGGGTTTCTTTGTGTGACGTCGTCTTTTTTTACTTCCGTATTCCCCAATGGTCACTTTTGCTGTGAACCCCGTATGTTCTTAAGGAAGGCAATAATGTCGATGAAAGAAGGAGCAATGGGGAGGGACCGTTGGTTTGGTGATGTGGTAAATCTTGTTATCTAATGCGGAAATTTACATAGGAAATTGACTGTTGAGATGTGCATGGTGTTACAACATTAAGTGAGAGCCTGGTTGTAAACAATGATACAGTTAACACACTAACTATACACACATTGACAATATATGACTGCATTCGTTCTGGCCCGACACTAAAATAATTACTTGTCTAACACATCGCTTACCTTAGTTTAAGTGACCATTTGACCATACGCGCTATTGTTGAAACCTTAGTATATAGCGGAACTAATGATTAACGCTTTCACCCCTATGTAACTTTAATTAAGTCTATTAAGGTCTACAGTGGTATGCTGTGTGAGAGAAATAACTCAAACACGAATAACAGGTATGATGTACAAGGGAGATAACTCAAACACAAATCACAGGTATGATGTGCAAGAGAGATAGCTCAAACACAAATCACAGGTATGCTGTGTTTGGGAAAAAACTCAAATACAAATTACAAATATGATGTGTAAGGGGGATTACTGAAACAAAATATGTTTTAGGGAAATAACTTATACCAATCATAGGTATGATGTGTAAGGGGGATAGCTGATACAAATCATAGATATTATGTGTAAAGGGGTTATTCTGACCTAAATAACATATTTAATATGTAGGGGAGATTATTGCACCATCAATCATGGGTGTGTCGTGGATGGTAGCATATTAAACGTATACAAGAAACATTTAAGCTAATAGGTGTATTGTAATATAACAATGGGAAATTTAGTGGGTTTTTTCTGTTTATACCAACAGCCATGCAAATATTTCTAATATGATCAAAATTCTGATAAGCGAATGCATTGTGGAGCATTACAGAAATTATGTTTATAACAACTTCGTGGGTTTTTTTCAATTTTAATTATTCTGGTCTTATTTTTGATGGGCTCGAAATATATATTTTTTAAATTTCAGACCTGTAAGAATAAAGGGCCATTGCCCAAGTGTTGAAGTGTGCATAGGTAAAAACGACTGTGGAAATAATCTAATACTTTGTAAGGCACTCCATAAAATCAGGTACACTTTTTAGTAATATATTAACATTTTAATATTTTAGATAGTAACAGACATTTGTCTGTAAATGTTTTCAGATTGGAGAGGAATAATTCTTCCTTCAATTTAAAATATCTCTTCATGTAGTGACAATATACTTGTGTATATGTTTTCGTTATGAATACACCTGGTCCAAAGGACCATGGTGAGCTTATGCCATACCGCAGCGTCCGGCGTCCGTCGTCAGCGTCCGTCCGTCAACTTTTCCTTTAAAACGCTACCAGTCCAGAACGGTAGATTTTGACTAAATTTGGTCTGGAGCATCCTTAGCCCAAGGGGACTCAATGTTGTATAAATGGTGGGTGTGGCCACCCAGGGGCCTAAGGGGCGGGGCGAAATAGGGGAAACATAGCAAATTATTCTTTAAAATCCTTCTTCTTCTGTAGGAATGTAAGTATTTGGTCCATATTTGGTGTGGAGCATCCTTGGGTAAAGGAAAACCACTTTTTGTATAAACGATATGTCTTGCCCCCCTGGGGGCTGAGGGGCAGGGTTCATCAGGGGAAATATAGCAAATTCTTTAAAATCCTTCTTCTTCTGTAGGAATGAAAGGATTTGGTCCATTTTTGGTGTGGAGCATCCTTGGGTTAAGGGGAACCAATTTTGTATAAACAGTGAATATGGCCCCCCTTGGTCCTGAGGGGTGGGGCCAAATAGGGGAAATATAGCAAATTGTTTAAAATCCTTCTTCTTCTGTAGGGATTAAGGGATTTTTATCCGAATGTAGTCTGGAGCATCCTTTGACAAAAGGGACTCAATTTTTTATAAACATCGAGTGTGGCCCCCTGGGGGCAGAAGAGAGGGGCCCAATAGGGAAAACATAGCAAATTCTTCAAAATCCTTCTTCTTTTTTAGGAAAAATAGGGGGAATGGAGGTAAAACCTTAAAAATCCTTCTTCTACCATAGGGATTAAGGGATTTTATCCTAATTAAGTCTGGAGCATCCCTGGGTCAAGGGGACTCAATTTTGTATAAGCAGTATGTGTGGTCTTCAAGGGGGCAAAAGGGCGGGGCCCAATAGGAGAAATAGAGGTAAAACCTTTAAA